>NC_141245.1:2635415-2910415 GCF_054856555.1 Leptonotus elevatus
CTGCGTGCCAAGTGCACATATGGACACCCTTGTGCTTGAACATGGTGTTCGTTATGGTCAGTCCGTGACGAGCACAGAAGTCCAACAACAAAACACCGCTCGGGTTTTGATCGGGGGGGCCGTTCCTCCCAATCACGCCCCTCCAGGTCTCACTGTCATTACCCACGTGAGCGTTGAAGTCCCCCAGCAGAACGAGGGAGTCCCCGGGGGGAGCGCTCTCCAGCACACCCTCCAAGGACTCCAGAAAGGGTGGGTACTCTGAGCTGTTGTTCGGTGCATAAGCACAAACAACAGTCAGGACCCGTCCCCCCACCCGTAGGCGGAGGGAGGCTACCCTCTTGTTCACCGGGGTAAACCCCAACGCACAGGCGCCTAGCCGGGGGGCAATGAGTATGCCCACACCTGCGCTGCGCCTCTCACCGTGGGCAACTCCAGAGTGGAAGAGGGTCCAGCCCCTCTCGAGAGGATTGGTACCAGAACCCAAGCCGTGTGTGGAGGTGAGTCCGACTATATCTTGTCGGAACTTCTCAGCCTCGCACATCAGCTCGGGCTCCTTCCCTGTCAGAGAGGTGACATTCCATGTCCCCAGAACTAGCTTCAGTAGCCGAGGGTCGGACCGCCAAGGCCCCCGCCTTTGGCTGCCACCCAACTCACTGCGCACCTGACCCCTTTGGCCCCTTCCACCGGTGGTGAGCCCATGGGAAGGGGGACCCACGTTGCCTTTTCGGGCTGTGCTTGGCCGGGCCACCAGACGCTCGCCTTCGAGCCCCACCTCCAGGCCTAGCTCCAGAGGGGGGCCCCGGTGACCCGCGTCCGGGCAAGGGAAACGAAAATCCAAAGTTTGTGTTCATCATTGGGGTCATTTGAGCCATGCTTTGTCTGGTCCCTCACCTAGGACCTGTTTGCCATGGGTGGCCCTACCAGGGGCATGAAGCCCCGGACAACATAGCTCCCAGGTTCATTTGGACACGCAAACCCCTCCACCACGATAAGGTGATGACTCACGGAGGGGTTTGCATGATGTTCATGTTAAAAATATCACATATAAGCTTGGTAAGTTTACAAGACGTTACAACCATATTATCCTGGCGTCCACTATAACAACTAAAAACGTGAGATAACACCGCAAACAATTTTCTATGTTGTTCTTATGTGGGAAAAGGGTCAAAATCAGCAACAACAAAAAACAAAACATTTTTTTCCAGGAGAAAAAATGCAGGACTACTAATTTTTAACATGAAGTAACTTGTGAAATTATGCACCTTTTTAAAATTGTAAAATACAACTTGACCCCAGTCTCCACAAATATATGCATTATTAAAAACAAGTGTGATATTGATTTGTGATGGCATAATTGCATTTGTAAGACTTTGGTGACAGCTCAGTGCATTGTTCTCTTCCTATTAAGAGCTATTTCATTTTTAACATGAAGCAACTTGTGAAATTCTGCTCATTTTTAAAATGGTAAAATACAACTCCACAAATATATGCATTATTATTCAATTTATTACTGCTAAATTTTGACGTGGACGTGTCTGCTGCATTGTGACTGGAATTCCCCCAGTACAGGCTTCCCAAGTAAGGAGCGGTCATTAATCGCGTGTTTAAAAAAAAAAAAAAAGTGGCGTTAAAGGAACTTTAAATTACATCAGCACGGAAAACAACAAGCTGATACATCAAGCTGATATGAGAATCCTCCCATTCCCCTCTTCCTCCCTTATCAGCTTGATGTTTGTCTGTGCTGCCGGTGGTGGCCACGTTGATCACTTGTAAAGCATGAAATAAAAACTTGAAGGTACGTACAACACGTGTCCAAGCTATAGTTTTTCATTTTTAAATATCGTGTGATGATATTGGCGCATACTTTTTGGATCACCCTGTACATTAATGAACATTTTGAAAATAATAAATATGTTAAGACAAAACTGAATTGGACTGAACTCTGTAGAATACCCATGACAAGATCTTTAACATTGGATTTTGTATTATCTATATTAACACACTGAGATAGATTAGTGAGATATGATTTAACATATGATTTAAATCAATTATAAGTAGATTGAAGTATATTTTGCCACTTGCAGTTAACTGAAGGTGACATCAGTGTTGCGCAAGTCTCAGGTAACAACCAATCACAGCTCAGCTTCAGAAAACAGGTGAGCTCAGGATTGGAGAGCAATCACAACCAATCACAGCTCACCTGTTTTCTGAAGCTGAGCTGTGATTGGTCCTTGCCTGAGCAACATTGATGTCATCTTCAGTCGACAGCAAGTGGCAAAATGGCCGCCCCCTGAGATGGATAAAAATGGCTTGATTTTGCTTCATAACTCTTATTCCACAAATATAATATTAAACAGAATGTCATGTTCAGACTAGTGAGGTCACATATAACAAATTATTGTCAAGAAATGTTTAAGATTGACTTCCACTTTGATGAATAGAAACATAATTTTACAGAAGTTGAACATCCTATTTGCATCTTGTTTAATTTACCTCTGGGAGAAGGTACTTGCGGAGAAGGTTGACGACTACTGCACCAGCAGGCAGCGACTCATTTGGATCACTGCAAAGCTCTGTGGATCCAATCCTGAAGTCAAGTTTCATCTTTTCCATCCCATTGAATAAGAAGAGAACATCTTTGGCCTGGTCGCCCTCCCCACTCAGTAGAGGGTTGTTTTTCAAGTGGAGGTACTTCCTAGTGACCAGGCCTCTCAAAGACGCATTCCTGGTCAAAATAAAGCACAAGGAACAAAATCAAGACAGTTGAATTGCTTGGCACAGCCACTTCAACTGAACATAGCAGGTTTAATTCCCAATTCACTTGTGTTGACATACGGCAAGATACACACGCTGAATTTGCAGCAACTGATGATTCCATGCAGCAATGTCCTTCCTTACCTAAATCGAAAAATTCTTCTGAAACGGAATTGTTTCTCAAACCTCTTTGTGGGTAAAACTCCCCAACTTTTTTTTTTGTTAGGCTTTTCAAATGTTTAATGACTCCTGTCTTTGTATAACTGACACTTCTGCCTTTTTCTGTAAACATTTGCCCATGGTAAGTACTGTTTACCACAAAATACTTGTGTGTGTGTGTGCGTGCGTGTGTTTGTGTGTTTTTTTAGGCTGAATTGACTGTAAATATTCCTTCAGGCCCATCAGCCTGGCATGCTTTTGTTTCATTTCTTGCAGTGTCATCTTGGCAAAGGAATTGTAATTACTCTATTACTAGGAGTGTCAGGCGATTAAAATGTATAATCACAATTAATCGCATGACTTCAATAGTTAACTCACGTTTAATTGCAAATTTTATATATGTTCTAAATGTACAATACAATATTTTTCATACTCTTGTTAACATAAAAGTGGGGAAAAAAAGTAAACTAATAGAAATATGGCTGCATCTTTTAGTCATTGATACAGTAATTTCATAACATTTTGTTAAAATTAAAAAGATGTACTGTACTGTAAAAAACAAGTGTGATATTGATTTGTGATGGCATAATTGCATTTGTAAGACTTTGGTGACAGCTCAGTGCATTTTTCTCTTCCTATTAAGAGCTATTTCATTTTTAACATGAAGCAACTTGTGAAATTCTGCTCATTTTTAAAATGGTAAAATACAACTTGACCCCAGTCTCCACAAATATATGCAATCTTATTACATTTATTACTATTAAATTTTGACGTGGACGTGTCTGCTGGAATTCGCCCAGTACAGGCTTTCCAAGTAAGGGGCGGTCATTAATCACACACTAACTCAAAATTAACACACTCATTTTGACATCCCTATCTGTTACAATACCAACATATTATGTATCGCTTATCCTGCTCCAGGGTCACAGAAGACTGGTAGTGATGGTAAAATGAAGCTTCATGAACCACATATTTTACTCCACTGATGGTGCTCTTGGTTTAAAGATAAAGGCTGGTGCAATAGAAAGTGATTACATTTTCACTGCATCTTTTAACCAAGAGCGGCATCTAGAGGAGTAAAAAAATATCACAAGTGCTTCATGAAGCTTCATTTTCCCATCACTATAGACTGGTCACTGTTTATTCAATCACAGGGTTGACACATAGAGAGGGACTAGCTTTTATGTTAACATCCATGGACAACTTGACAACTAGATTCCTTTAAGAACTTAACTTACAGGACATGCGCTTGTACTTGTACCCAGAGATGAGCACATTTAATCGAATCATACAAAAAAGTCTTACTTAGTTAGCTCGCCAAGATCCTCACACGAAAAGGGAATCAGCAGTTTGAAGTCAGTCAGCGTGGTCCCAGCACACCAATCCAGCACCAGCTTTCGGACAACCGTGCTTTTACCTGTTCCGACTGCTCCGTACAGCAGAACGTTGAGTCCTCTCTCCTCACGCTGGTCTTTATTCATTTCAAAAAGCTGCTCTACAGTCACGGAAGTGCCTGAGGAATCCTGGATTTTCAGAGGGGAGCTGAGGAGTCCTGCTCTTTCCTCCGGCTTCCTCTCTAGAATCAGTGGATCCACATGCATTGTCTCTGGGCTAAAGTAGCCTCCAAACTGCTTCTCCTCCTGGGGAAGATGGCTGAACCATAGCAACAGCTTCCTCTTGTGGATCTCAGTCACATCTAGAAAAAGTGACCGAGGCCGTTTAAAAACATTTCGTTTGTTTAAAGAATCTCTCCAGTCTCATCTGAAAAATAATTTTGGCTGAGAGACAGAGAGATATGCATACAAACGATGACTTAAATTGAAGCAATACTTTGCTTAAGTAAATTTAGCATTCGTTATTACTTTAGATTAGTAATGCAATGGAGTTGAAAGTTAAAATCTTTGAATGTCTCACGATTTTATTCGATTTTCGATAAAGGACGATTTTTGATTCAAAATGAATTGATTGACAGATTTTTGCTTCAATTTATAGATGTTCAAGGAATCGTAATGATCTACTCCAGTCTGACTCGCTAATGCTAATTAGTGCGCTACTCGCGGCACTTTTATCACTCAGAAGAACGGCTCCATGCTGCAAAAAAACTACTTTTATTGGAATAACTTGATCGTGACTTTTTCCTTCTACTCTCTAATGTGGCTACAACTTTAACAGTGTATCAGACCGCGTGGAACCACACTGCCCCTAGGTGGCCAAATCGGGTACAATATGAACAGCGCTCCCAATAAAAGGCACACATAAACAAATCGAAGACAGTATAAAATAATTAAAATAAAATCGATTTTTGGGACATTAAAATCGATTCTGAAACTTACTAAATGAGAATCGCGATTCTTATGAGAATCGATTTTTTGGCACACCCCTAGTTAAACATGTTCAAATCCATCTGAGTGTGAAAACTGAACATTAGTCTGTTAAAAGGTTAATTATTTAGCACAACTACTGTATTGGACCACAATAAAATGTGCTTGTGTAATAAAACAGAGTCTAATAGGGGGTACAGGTACACGGTATAGTGTACTGTATATTCCCCTCCAAAAGTATTTGAACAGTGATACCAATGGCTTAATTTTTGCTGGAGACCGAAACATTTGAATTTGAATACGAGGCAAGAGGTCAACAGTTCAACTTCAGCATTTCTAGGAATTTACATGTGGAGCCGACACATAACTTACAACTTAGCGTCCTTTTCAAAGCTTCAACTTTTCTATCACTTTGGTAATGGTTCTTTTGCCTCATCGGTACAAAAAAAATTCTTGCAGAATTATTTACATGTCTGTCAATACTTTTGGATGCCGCAAAAGAAAAGACAGATTTTCATCAGAATGAGCTGTTCACCTGGTTCTACTGTAGTGGAGCAGACCTTCCTGCAGTACAATCCAACACCTGGGTAGAGACAAACATCCACTCTCCTCTTCCACTTCCAAAATACGAAAAGATGACTCAACTGTCTGAGAAAAACACAGCCTGATCATTCTGGTCAGTTCATCAGGAAATAATTGTTCATACACTTTAAAGGACGCTCCATTCCCACAATCAAAAAGGTGACTTTCCTTGCGTGACACAGCCTGTTCTTGATAGTAAACACAGCCTGTTCTTGACAGTAAGTCTGATTCGGTATGATTGTGCTTCACATCAGGCATGTGCACAGAGAGACACTTAGTGGTGTAACATTGATGAGAAATATTCTTCAGTGCCAGGTGTGCTAGAGCCCCTGCGCTGCAGTTTGAGCAGAGGTGTGTAGACCTTTGCATGTACTGCAGCTACCCTTCACCTCATTTGTAAATAGGTTTATTAACTGTGTTGATTGCGTTAACAGAAATTACTACTCCAACTGTTTTTCTTCATTGCGTAAATAATTTTGGCAAAATTGGCAATCATTTAGATGTATTTTTTTTGTTTTGATCACTTGCCCCCATAAATGTCTGTGCAGGTGCCTACTTCACACAATGTTTAAAAGCAGAAAACAGCTGCCAATGTCCTGCTTGCAGGTTCAAACAGGTATATTAACATACCTGAGGCACTGACTGTTGGATTTAAAAGAGCATACCAAATTATCACCTTTCATTTGAACTAATGCTTCTTCAAGGCTGCGCTTTAAGAACTTATGCTGTTTTTTCCCCCTATAATCATGAGAACACTCATTGATATAATGCATACCATCGCCCTTCACAGGCCATCAAATGCCAGCATTTCAACTAATTTATCAGACTCATTCATACACATGCACTTAAAACATCCCCTTCAAGACAAGCTGTCACATTGTTTACACGCTTGCGGATCTAGTAAAGTCAGACAGGTCTGTACACTTAAATAAACGTATTAAAAGATTATGGGTTGGACTTGTGCATGATTCACTGTAGGAGTGAACGTGTGCATTTGTGACATTCAGATGGGATTTTATTGACTTATTTATGTATGTGTGTATGTATGTATGTATGTATGTATGTATGTATGTATGTATGTATTTATTTTTAGCAAAGCATCAGTGATTACTACAGAACTAGAAATAGAACTCAAGCTGTAGAAAAGTAGTACACACATCTGAGTCCAGCTGTTCAGTACAAAATGGTAAAAGGGACAATAAGGTCTCCCACTCTAACTGTATTACACAATGCAATACATACTGTAAATATGTCACAGTTAAGGGTGAGTACATACACACGTTGTTTTTCATTTTAAGATGTCTTCGTGCACCTTTATCAAGCAAAATCAAAGGGTGAGTAATTCTATTTGATTTTTGTTGACTGTTATTTATATAAAATGTAGCACCTGCCTACCAATTCCGAAGTTTCCTAACATTCCCGAATCCACGTATTGTCAGTGTTTCATTTGTCAGTGAAGAGAAGAAGCTCTACAGTGATGAGCAAAATAACACAACACAAAGTTGTACATCATTGAAACTTACCGCTGTAGCGAGGAGCTCATCCTGGTCTGCTATAATCCCAGCGGAAACTTTATGCGGGATTTAGCTGGATGGAAACATTACAATACAAGGCACCGCGATGTTAAACAACGAAATTATTTGATCCCGAATAAATATATAGTACACTGGTAGGTTTCGAAAACATAACTAAACAACACGTTTACCCGCAGTCATTGCTCCCGTTATAACGACAGATCTTCACACCTCCCAACCCACACCTAACAAACGCTGAAACCGCAGCTGCATTAAGATCACTAACATGTAAATTACCTTCTTATCGACAGTGTTCACATTGACAGCTGTCACTAGTAAATATGAAACAGAGGAAGCGACAGCTCGTATATATTATATAGATACCAATGTATTACCGTACCTCTTTATTGTCTGCAGCAGAGTATTATGCCTTAGCAGTCGGTAATCAAATGTCGTTCATTTAAAGGTTTTTGCCTGGGTCCAGTCTCGAGTGAACTAATATGTGATTGATTAAGCGTCATTTGCTTACCTATAAGGAAGTGCCTACAGTCTACGTCCGCAAGATTTGCTTCAAAATAAAACTGAACCACAACACTAAAGTACGTTATGAAAAACTACGTAAAAAAAAAAAATAAGTCGGTTATGTGCAGTAACATTACTGTACGTCTACTTTTATAACGGCAATTTTTTAATAACAGCTGATATGGCATTGAGAGTTATTTTGAAGGAAGAAACTTCATACTTTCGGTTGGTGAAGCTAACCTCTTCTTTTTTACGGAGTCAAGCCAGCCGTTCTTTGTTTCAAGTTCACCCGTACTCTTCGCCCTTTTCTAGGATTTACGGTAGTGTGCGCGAAGCTGAAAGGCCAAGACTTTTGAAGCCGCGAGGCCGCCATATTACCACTCCCAAGAAACCTTTCACGGCATACGATTGGAGAACATTTGAGACAGTACTTAATAGAAATAGTGAGATTTATGATGTTTTAAATTTGTTAAACATAAACTAGAGGACTTAAGACATTTTACAACTTGCCTTAAATACATGTATAAATTAAATTCTTAATGATGTTTACAGGAGGAAACTTGTAAATCAACAAAAGATGCCTCTGTATTGGGGTCTAAGGAACTGAGCGATAAAAAAAAAGGGGGTCTTCAAAGCAGCACCTATCGTTCACTTGTTAAAAACGTTTCGAGAGATGCGAGTGGTAAAATGGTCGCCATGTGGCTTCAATGGCTTGCACGGGCTATCAACTATCCAGTTATATCAGATCAGTGGCGTGAAGGGACGCTGGTGCGAAGAACAACATCTGGTTTTGAAAATAAAATACTACTTTTCAAAATAAAATGTTATTGACAAGCAGTTTTTAAAGATTTTTCATCAATATTATTTTTTAATGTTGACAGTTTAAAAAATGTTCCAGTATAACACAGCACTAATTCACGTTTCATTGGGTATGCACTCTTGTGGGGTAAATAGGTTCCATGACCTGCTATTCAGCTATAATTTTGATATGTACAATATTAAGTTAATTGAAAGTGAGGGGAAGGTTAAAATAAAAATAAAAAAGAGGTGTATGTCAACCAGCTAACATGGACCTATGCTCTAGCACTGATTTGTGGTCAATGGGTCACATGACCTGGAAGCTATTGAGCAAATATACTAATATTTACTGGGAAAAAAACATTAGAAATAAGTGGAGAGCTAAAATGAAAAAAATAAGAGGTGTGTGTCATCCAGCCGACATGCCACTATGATGTAGTACTGGTTTGCGGTAAATAGGTCATATGACATGGAAGCTATTGAGCACAAATTTTAATATTTACAGATTTTTTTTTTTAAAGGTATTGAGGTAATCTGAAGAAATTTCACCCCAAACTCGCCGCGGCAAAAATCCCTGGTAAAACTAACGTTCCTCTTCCACTGCATAGAGTTTGTGAAGTGTGTACAGCTTTTGCTCCAACTACTGATGCGTTTAAGGTACACAGAATATGAAGACTCTAACTTGTAGCATGTACTCAATGATAGCTGAATCGAAATATACTTCAAAACACAAGTGGAAATCGCTACATGATCTTTGTTTTTATTTTAACTAAGAGTTCGTTTTGGGGGGTTTGCGGTCAGAGTAAGGTCCTAATAAGAAACAGGTAGAAGTGTGTTCATAAATTAGAACTAAAAAATAATAAGAAGAACAACCACAACAATCACAGCGTTTTGTCAAAAACAAACAATGTAGCTTGCTGAGATGTAGCAGTTACAGTAATTGTTGGGTACAGTCCCAATAATAAAATATTAACATTTACACCTGCAGAAAAATAATAAAAGGCATTTGCTCTTACCTGAATCAAGCTAAATGTAAAGTAAGACATTTTTATGCTACTTGCACTATAGGAAAATCCTAGTTTTGTTATTTAAAGCGTAAATTTCATGTACATTTTACATAATCGTTTTTATTTATGTAAATGTGTTGTTCATAAATGATTCTTCATACACAAATGTCAAAACGTTTTTATGGTGATTGGCAATGGCATTGCAAACAAACAACAGTTTCATTATGCGTGATTTATTGTTTAGCCATTATTTCAATTAAGAATTTTACAATGGATACAACTCTATAAAGTGATTATTACTATTTTTCATTTTACTCAAATTTAAAAAATACTAATTAGTAAACTTGTACATGTAAAATATAAGATTTGTATGAAAATGTATTTATCTGAAACTTCAGGCTTATAAGCCACTGTATTTAACAAACAGGTTGCTGTCTGTTTCATGTTTGAACAGCACTAAAATAAAATATTAAGGCTTAATGTTCCAATAATATAACATTCTTCCATGCTTAAAGTGTTAACCCTAACCCAAAGTAAGACATTTTGTTGAATATTTCCATCAAAAAGTGATGTTTAAAAATCGATTCGCCGGCGTATTGAATCGATTAGAGAATTGCGCACTGTAATATTGAGATATATTGCGGAATCGATTTTGTTAAACACCTCTAGTGGATAGTGCAGGCACGTTATCATGTGCCCCTTTTTTTTGCTTTGAGCACCTGCCCCTCTAAAGGTCACTTCATGCCCCTGGTGATGCGGTACAAATATTTGTTAGCTCCACGCAAGGAGCGTGGTTTAATTTGACTTGAAATGGCCACAGTGTATTTGACAAAACGTTTGCGTGAAGCTCAATTATTTTGTAGATATAATTCCGAAACAGATGCGCTTCGTTGGGCGGAAGCTAAATAGGGCCTACTGTATATTTTGTAACTTCATATTTGTACGTCATGTCTCATTTATATTTCAGAGTAAAAAGACTGCGCGCCATAGCTCGGCTCAGGTGCGTCCGGCCCCAACCGGAGTTGTCCTCTCGGCGCACGGGGAGATCCGCGTCTCAGCTGGCCAATCACCTGAAGCCGAAATTCGCTGCGTGTCTGTGTCCCGAGGGAGATCAGCCGCTGGACCAGCTCTCGCTGCACTGGGACTCAAAGAGCAGGTGCGGAGTGACAACGCACTTGTCCGTTCAACTGTGATTGCTGGGTCCCAAGAGGGGTCACGGAAAAAGTTCAGCCGCCGACGCGGGACGACCACAAAAAAAATGAAAATATGGAAAATAAAACAAAAACAAACAAGGTGTCCGTCTGCCAGTGCGGACGCATGCCGGCTGCTTTACACTGCCTACAAGTACGATCGCCAAGTCCGAGACACTTGGTAGTTTCTTGGACAAAAGAAAAATTACCACGTGGAAGTTCTTTTGTCGAGAACGAACAATAGTCCGCGCCCGCTTTTTAAGGTGGGAGGGCGTGGACTAGGAAAGGAGAACCGCCCTTCCTCTTTGGCTCGACTCAACTCCAAGACTTCTTAAATTCCAAATTATTTAAGGAATTAATAACTAACAATTAAAATTTGGTCAGGCTGGCAAGCCAAGTTCTTCCAGGCAAAACATGTTGTCGTTACACATATCGATTAATCCTGCGGCACGAGGTAATTTCGTTCTTTGCGGAGTAACTAAGAACTCTCTTGAGATTGACATACAGATGACATTCTTTTCCAAACACAAACAAAACATACATGGTGTAAAACATTCAGTTGTGCGTACATTCACTTGTATGTGATGAATTATTTTTTAGGTGAAATGTGTAAGATTGCTTTGTGGGTCATAGGTGTTCCAAGTGAGGGCAGTTTCGACCGTCCCCACTTGAAGGCGCTGTGGTCACATGTAACTTTCAAGAACGTTGGAATGTGACCATCTGGGTTTACTTGAACATCTAGTATGATTTATCTGTTGTGTTAATTCCCCAACTCAACAGGGGAGAGGATGGAGCCCCCGATAAGACACTTTAGTACCATAAACTCGTGGTTCTGGCGGGTGAAAAGTAAACATTAACATCCTGGGGGACATGGGCGACGGTTGACTTCAAAAGGGTAGAAGTCACATTTTGGCCTTGCCTGGCGAGGGTGAAACAGGAGGGGGTAAGCTCATCTCTTCACCTTAAACCCCCAGGCTTCACCTCACACATATTTCCAAGAGTAGAATGTTTGAGGAAGGGAGAACAAAAAAAATAAATAGAGGGTGACTGGCAGTATTCGTTACAGATCCCCCCTTTTGGCAAGAGGGATGAATCTACAGGATGTTTGGGTTGCCAAGTCCAGGGTTCCGGCCACGTTCAGCTGGCAGTAGTCCCAGTCACGCGCCACTGCAACGACCAAGACATACCACTGGTGCAAGTTTCCCCTACCATCTGCAGGGCTATTTGTGTGCAGTGTATGTTGGTGTGTTGTCAGTGTCCATCTATGTGTATTCAGTTACTAGGTGTGTCTTGCTAGGTACTATACTAGCTACTAGGGAACGCGGGTCCTGGAAACAGGCACGGGCCTGAGACAGACGCAAAAGAGCCGCTAACTTATCCTAAGGCTATAAGGCTATTATCAAATCATGAGTAACTAAAGAACTAAAACCGAACAAGTTGGGGAAAAAAACTAAAGAAGACCGGGAAAAGCTTTTGCCTTCTTAAATCCCTAAAACCCAGCACTATACTACGGCTAACTCTCTTTGAAGACGGGGAGGCTGCATTCGAGGCGGGGGTGTTAACCTGCCACCGCGAGCCAATAATCTCAGCGCGAGTCGTAGTCATTTGGTATCGAGGCGTGGCCTCTGCTTTACATTTCGATCCCTCCTTTAAGGGCTTTAGGCCGCAGATCCCATCCGTTATATCCCGAAGGAACGGCTTACTGGGGCACAGGTAGTGGATGTACACATCTGTAAATTTGGGGCCAAATAGAGGGTAGGGCTGGAGTCGTGATAGGCAATCACTTCCGGGGTGTCAACCCTTACGTAAGTATCTCCTTGCCACGCACCCACGTTGATGACATTTTTCAGGTGGTGGATGTTACGGGCATCTATAATCCGCAGAGTGATAATAAAAGCCACTTCATAGTTTTCGGGTTTAACAAAACGGGAGAACACGTGATTTATTAACGTGGCGCTTCCTAAAGAAAACGCGAGGTGGGTTTGCATTGGGGTAGCTGAACTAGCTAAAGCTCTAGACAGGATCTCTTGGACCAATTGTAACGGTACCAAGTACGGGGGAATATTTCCCATAGCGAGTTGGTCCACAGATGAACTAACTTCACGCAGCATGTCATTCATAAGCATCATAACGCCGTGTCCTTTTGGATCACGGTTGCCAGCATTTTCACGGCTGATCTAGTTTGGTTCAACATAACGCTATGTGTGTTAAGAACAAGGATCATACCCTTAAGAGTCTTACCAAGCATCTGTAAATTAAAAGCCTGCTGAACTAGCTTACTCCGGATATCTGGCAGCTCAGTTTAAAGCTCACTAACCTGTTTGCGCACGGTCTGCAAGTGAACGGCATTAATAGTAGAAGTTCCTATACTAAATAGACTTCCAATTGACGCGGCAGCTAATAGTAGGCCTCCGAGAAACCGTTTTCCATGTCTCTGAGCCCCACTGAGGTCGGTTTGGGTAACTACAAATTTCTCGAGTTGTCGTAACATGTGGGTGATGTCTTCGGCGGCGTGGTAAGTAGCTCGAAGGCCAAACTGTTTGCCAGCCCAAGTGGCGTCACTATCGTTCTGGCCAGAGTGCTTCCTATACGTCGCCTGGGGGTAGAGGTAGACAAATATAATATATTCTTTGAGTATGAGTCCGGCAGTTGGTCATGAGCAATCCTGGTTGCTCTCTCAAGGCAATTCCCGCGGCGGGTCCGGGTTTAACCATCCCGGATTGACTCGCCACGGCGGCCATACACAACATCAGGATAACGGTCAGCATCATCTCCTAGTAACAGACAAAGGCACGCGATTTAGCTTTGTTTGGCGTAGTGTTCACTAGGGGTATCACAGATTTGTCTTAGGTCCAGTGGGTGCAGTGGGGAAGTGACCCCCCTTTGTGCACGCCTGGTACTTTTAGTCATCATAGTCAGCTGGGTCGGTCGGCGGGTTTGACGTGTCGGTCGAGGGTCCCGGCTGGGTCGCTGAGTCGGTGTCCGCCGGTGACCCCCCTTTGTTAGTCTCGCAAGCGCGCTGGTCTGGAGCGCCGTTTGATTGCGCGTATGAGCGTCCCAAACCGCAGTGACTTTTAATCTGATTTCGATGGACCCACCTCAATTGATCCCCTTGACGTCCTTTGTTCATTCCAATTTGATAGGCGACGGGCGACAGTTTGTCAACGATTTCGTAGGGCCCGGCCCAGCGAGAGTACTCGCGTTTGGTTGCGCGAACAAGTAGTACCACACTCGATCACCTATTTGGAACTCAGTTCGTGAGGCCTTTTTATCATAGTAGGCTTTCTGACCTTCCGCGCTTTCTTTAAGCCGTTGTTGTGCGAACGCAAACGTGGTCCGGAGGTGAGCTTGCAAGTCCTCCACATACTGGGAGGCCGTGTACGCCTTAGCTAGGTTGGTTCGTCTCGGCTGGTACATCAGGTGTAAGGGAAGCGTCATTCGTCGTCCGGTCATCATTTCAAAGGGGGACACCCCCGTGGATTCGTGCGGGGTGGCCTGAATAGCCATGAGTATCAGCGGGAGTCGGGTGTCCCAGTCCCGATGGTTGGAAGTCACAAATTTCTTTAGCAAGTTTACCACAGTGCGATTAGTCCGCTCTACCTGCCCTGATAACTGCGGGTGATGGCTAATGTGCGACTGGGCCTTAATTCCGAGCATTTGCCAAAGTTGTTGCATTACCTCGGCTGTGAAGTGGGTTCCTTTGTCCGAGTTAATCTGCGCGGTTAACCCAAAACGGGAGAACACGTGATTTATTAACAGGCATGCGGTGGTAAGCGCAGTGTCATTTGGTGCAGGCAGACATTCTACCCACTTGGTAAATGCGCAAACTACTGTAAGAAAGTATTTGTTCCCTCTCAGTGATCTGACCAGGGGTCCCACCCAATCAATTTGAAGGTCTGACCAGGGGAAGGCGACTCCTTTCTGCTGGAGTGGTGCTCGGTGATTCGGCTTCGCTGGCCGAAACTGGCAGCAAACCAGGCATCCTTTAACATAGGTTGCCACATCGTTATGCATGCGGGGCCAGTACGTGTTGTAGCGCGGTAACGGTGGCCTTGACTCCGCGATGGCCTGCATAAGGCGCGTCGTGGGCGTATGTTAGAAGGACCCCCCTTTGGCTCAGTGGAACCACCAACCGCAGGGCGGGTGAAGACGCGGAGTCACCAAACAGAAGGCCCTTAACCAGACGCAGCCTTTGCAACATGGAGAACAAATCCTTCAAGTCGCTGTCGTGCCTGAACGCGTCGACCGAGATTGGGTTGGCGACAGGGTCGGACAGGTGTTGAACGATTTTGGAAATCGCGGGGTCGGAGGCCTGTTGGGCGACCAAGTCGGAGGTCCTAACAGGCGGTACCGAAGTGGCCTGTGCGGAAGAGTCGCGGGATGTCGCGGCGGACGCCGCGGCGGACGCATCGCGGCAACGCGTAAGAACGTGGACATCCAAGGCGGGTTGGGAGGGAAGCCAAGAGTCACCGAATGTCCAAGGAGTCCCGGTGAGGGCCCCTTGCTTAGCCAACGTGTCTGTCAGGTCGTTAAAGGGTTTGTCAGGTCCCCGAACCTTTTTCCAGTAGACATGCATATCGTTGGATGAAACTAAGTGGTCGCACATTTCAATGAGGTCACAGTGTTTAACGTTTTTTTCGCCGATGTGAGAAAACCATTATGATGCCACGCCGGTAGATGACAGGTGAAGGCGAGGCGGGCATAGTTCGAGTCGGTGCAGAGGACCAGCATCGTGACATCGTATTCAATTGCTAATTTAAGCGTAATCAGGATGCCAACGATTTCCGCATATTGAGAAGAGTGGGGCCCCAGCCCAACTGAAATTGCAGTGGTTTGCACGATGTGTCGTTGACCCAAGCTATGCCCACCCCAGCCTGCCGCTGAGTCTGGTGGTGGTAAGAGCAGCCATCCACGTAAGCTGTAGGCATGTCCTTGCAGACATGCTCCTCAAAATAGCGGCGACGCGTGAATTCCGGCATCGGTAGGGTGGCGACCTCCGCAGGCGGAGATGCTGAAGTTGACACACAGTTTTGGCAGATTGCCAGGTCGGTACCTAGCGGTAACTTTTAGTTTTTCGCATACCGGACCCGAACGTCGTAACTTTGTAGTGCCATGAGCCAGCCGGCAATGCGCACGTTCGTCACAACGCCGTCTCGAATGCGTTGGTTGTTGAGAAAAGTAACCGGATAGTGATTCTTGTTGAGAAATGTTTGATTGCCCACACTGTGGAAAGCAGGGCTTTTTTGCAGTCGGAGTATTTCAACTCGGGGCCGTTCAACATTTTACTTGCGTACGCCACGACCCGTTTGTCCTGATCATAAATTTGGTATAGACCTGCGCTCACACAATGGTTGGAGAATCCTGCTTCTAAGAAAATTTATTTTTTGCTATCGGGGTACGCGAGACAGGGTGCTTCTGTATTAGCGTGTTCATCGCGTCGCTTTGTTCGTTACCCCAAACGAAGGGCGTGTCTTTCTTCAGCAGGTTAGTAAGAGGACGTGCTATGTCAGCAAAGTGTTCGATGAACTGGCGTGGGTAATTGCACACGCCAAGGAAGCTGCGAAGTTTTGAAACATCGGTGGGGGTTTTGATGTCCAGAAGGCCTTGAAAATGGCTAGACTTAGGTTCAATCCCGTTCGGCTCGACCAAGATCCCCCTTTTTGCGGCACCACTGTCCTTTCAGGAGGGCCAGTTTGGCCCGTGCGGAGGACATTTGTCCAAGGACGTGGTCGATTTCCACCAAGTGATCGTCCAGGGAGGAACTTCTCATCATAATGTCATCGACATAAATGAGGTTGCCCCTGGCGGCAGCGTCGGGGCACGCCTCGTTGAGGAAGATGTTAAATTCGGCCGGCGAGTGAAGGTGTACTGTTTGTTGCCAAAGGTGAATGCCAACTTGTATTGATCTCTGGGGTCCACCAGAACCCCGAAGCCACATCAATAGTGGTGAAGAACGTAGCATCACGAACCTTTGGAAGTTCCTGTTCAAGTTGTGTCATGGGCCATCGCGAAAGAGGAACCTGCAGATTCAGTTTGCAGATTCAATGGTCGGCCTCCATGTGCCGTTTGGTTTAAAGACTGGCCACAAGGGAGCCGAGTAAGTGCTGTTACAAGGGGAAATGATGCCTCTTTCCGGCATGGCGTCGATAGTCTTCTGTACTGGTTTGTAAGAGGCTATCGGGATCTTGTACTGGCGTACGAAAGTTGGAGGAGCTCCGGGCTGAGAAGGGATGCGGACCACATGTAGGTCCGTCAGTCCGCAGTCCAAGGAGTCCCTGGCAAAAGAAGGAGTATATTTCATTAACACCGTGCGCAAGCGTTCGCGGTCCTGGTCAGATCGCAGCGCGTAGGCGCGGTGCAGGACTTCGTGGAGATGCGCCTCGAACTCTGGGTACGGTTGGAGGTCTGAACTCTGGTCTCACGGTTGGTTGAGGGGTCTCTGGGTTTTCAGAGGGGGAGCTAGAGGGCGTTGGGGGCAACGCGCTCAATGCGTAAATCACCAGTTGTTGGTCTGCTCCCAGGTCCACTCGGCCGATGTCTTCATCGTTTGTGGGACCGGCAGGCTTGACCGTGACAAGTTGAGATGGCCTGGTGAGTCTTCGGCCGTCTGCATCTTCGGTCAAGAACAAGTTAGGTGGAATGTGTCCAACCACTGGCACCGTTAGAGTGAAGTCGTGGAAGTCGGAACGGATGAGCAGACGCAGGCGGGTGGCTTTTGGTATGCGAACGTCATGAGATAGGGGATTGTGAACCAAGATTAGCTCTTTGACTGCCAGACGTTTTGAGAAAAGGGATGCCGTCAGTGCCAGCCGATTTAAGCATTTTGACTGATCTTTCAAGGTCCACAGAAAATGTTCTGTTCGGACTATGGAAACACACATACTACCAAATGAAAGATTGGACTTTCATCTTTCATCAGAAAAAAAAGGTTTGTTTCTACCTTATTCCGTTCTTTAGTAATCAACAATAGAAAATGGTTAGTTTCACCCAATTTCGCCTGTTTTGGACCAAAATACGGAGAAATCAAGCTTTTAGTGAAACAATATTATTTCATGCATTCTAGTGAATTTTACACTTCTTTTTGTCCATGAATGATGCCACAAACACCTAAATAGTGCTTTACTTCTATAAAACATGTTAGAGTAGACAATATTAAGTATTGTACTCTTTGCGTGTTCAATTAACTGAATGGTGAGATCCTGGTGAAGAAGTCCCTTTGCAAAGGTAAATAATTATCAGAAGCTTCTGATGACAAAAGGCTGACGACACTGAAGCCGTGTTCTGGTCAGATTGTGTGTTCGGCTCCCCGTCCCATCATCATTTATTCAAAAGTGGGTGAATAGAATAGTCTCCGCCCATCAGCCCACAGCACACTTGGTTACAACTCAGTAAATACAAGAGAATCTGTTCCCATGGGTATAAATCAGATTAGAGAAAAACAATAATAATAAGCCTGTGACTCCCTTCCGACCGGCAGAGACCGGCCCTCCCATTAGAGATAGCAAATGTACAAACCCGTTGCCCTTTCTCATGAAAGTAACACAGATAAGAATACAATTCTATTCATTGAGCCATACTGCTATAACTAAATCCAAAACGGCTAAAATATAAATTAAAACTAAAAAAACAATGTTAATAACTCATCAAACACTACCACCAAGAATGAAAAAGTGTTTTTTGATAGCAAAATACGTTTATTTACATTCAACAGTGTAACAATTTGACAACAATTTGGCAAACTATTTACAAATGTGTGCAACTGTGGTGCTATTTACAAATATGTGGATGTTTCAACGACAGTTTTTCTTTTTGTAACACACTCCTGCGTGCAAGGAGACGCAACAGCATTTGCACAACAGATTGCCTCTTCGCGTGCTCCACTTTCTTGCAGGCCGTTTTTTCCGGGGAATAGCAAGTATATACTGCAGTGTGTGTTGCCATCAAGTCTAATATCAGGATCATGCTACGGTTACGTTACGGTGATGTTACGTCTCGCTTCCTCATGTCCTTCAGTTGCTAAACCGGGTTGTAAGAGATGTTTTGATCCATTTTATCCACTCCATTCATGGTGGCATCGTAGTCCAGAAACAGTGTCTTCTCCGTGATCAGACTGTACCCGCTCCTCCGATGAATATGCATTGGACTCGGGGTACTCTTCATTGTCCGACAAAATGTCCGCATGTGCAGCTCCGGCGTTAGCGGCGTTAGCAGCGCTAGCCGGTGATGCTTTATGACGTGAGAATAAAGGCCGCGTCCAACTGTGGCGTCCAACTGTGGCGTGAACCTCTGGATTCACCATCATCATCAATGTGCATTGGTCGATGCCAACTCTCCATCGCCCGATCGAATGTCCAATTGTGTTGAAGTACCCGGTCGGTTATTGTGCGCGTTTTCCGGCCTTAGCAGCGCTAGCCGCGCTAGCCGCGCTTAGCCGGTGAGGCTTACTACGTGATCATAACAGTCGCGTCAAGGCTTCCAACTTTGGCGTCAAGCTCGGAGTCATCATCATCGTCGACATCAATGCACTTTTTAGTATTGATCGATGCTTTCCGTCTTTGAAAAAAATGCTCAAGCGTGAGCTGCTTGCAACCGGTTGCTTGATCAGCCATTGTGGCTTCATCAGCCATTGTGGCTTCATCAGCCATTGTGGCTTCATCAGCCATTGTGGCTTCATCAGCCATTGTGGCTTCATCAGCCATTGTGGCTTCATCAGCCATTGTGGCTTCATCAGCCATTGTGGCTTCATCAGCCATTGTCTCCTCAACACTCTAGCTCCGCCTCACGTCTTCTACTGACGCCCACGGTGGGCGGCCCATCCAACCTTGTGCAAAGAGAGTCATCGCTGCCCTCTAGGGGCCAAAACGAGTCTTTTACTAACCAGATCTGCCTGATACTTTCAGCACAGCTGCCCAAGGCTTTCCTGCACCCGTTTCCAAAAAACAAACAAAAAAACATAGTGAACGTCTTTTAACGTCCTCGGCGCCCTTCCCTAGGTTTATGCTAAACGTTTTATAACGTTTATGGCGGTCAAAGAGTTAGAATGGTGAGGGAGGCATGCACAATGGGAGTGGCCTCCAAAAGCAGCGACAGGTTCATGAATTCCAGTGAGGGTTGGAAGAATGCGGAGCGAGCATTCAAGACCTAGTCCGCTCGCTCCACCAAGCGGATCGGAATGTTAATCGTGCTCGCAGGGGCGATCATTTCATCCTTGTTCACGACTTCGCAAACATCTGGGATGGTCTGTCTGGACTTCATGTTTGGAAGACTGGGCACATACACAAGAGGTTCCGAGGTGGGGAGGGACCACAACACATTGTTGATGGTGTCTACCTGGACAGCAAGGCGAACAAGCAAATCTGCCCCCACAAAGAGGGAGTGGGGCGTGTCCGGGACAACCAGGAAGTAGTGGGTCAGTGAGTGCTGATTCCACTGAAGGTTTAAGGCGCCCACGCCCACTGCGGTAATTGTACGAGGAGGTTCCGTGTTCAGTGGAAAGCGACAAGACTTGGAGGCGACAGCAATGTTTGGGTTGTGATCTTGCAAGTGGTCAGCAAGACCTGCAGAAATGGCTGACTTGTCAGCCCACAGGGCGAGGACAGCGTCGACGACGGGCGTGCCTTGTACCTGGACATCTCCGATGAGGCGCGGGATGTACTTGGCGCCAGGCGGTGGCGGGTCAAGGTCACAAAGGAAGGTATTGTGGCTTAGCCGGTCCTTCAGAGGGGACGTGAGAGGTCCTGTCTTGGTGTGTGACGTGTCCCAGCTAGTTATGGGGGCGTCTGCTTCCCGAGTCACGGGGCAGAGCTGAGACCGGTCAGGGTCTGGGTGACATGTCGGCAGGGCCTGCCGCACCTGGGCCCAAATCTCGAGGTTCTGCTCGTCGATGATCGGTTGGAAGCGGAACAACAGATCTTGACCCATAAGAAGGGGGACCGATTCGATGGGTCCCACATAGACTGGAAGGATGAACTCCATGGGGGTAATGGTGAGTGGGTACCGCTGTTGGCGGAGCGGTCGGTCGTTAGCTCGTGACGCCGCGCGGAGTTGTTCAAACATCGAGTTTGACATTACCGTGACGTCTGCAGCTGAATCTACGAGGGCTTCGTGGGTCAGAACTTGCTCCAAGGTGACGCTCAGATAGAATTTACGAGCTGTCCCCCTGGTGCTGAGTTCCCCTAACAGCTGTTGGAACGGTCTCACTTCGTCGGTTGGTGGCGATTCACGCGGGTCGGCTGTAGTATTTGAGTCAACCTGAAGTACCAGTACTCTTGAGTCAGGAGGCGGTTTACAAGGTAAGCAAGTTTCGGCTTCTGGAGGGCCCGCGCGTGGACTCCGCGGGTGGGTCACGTCAGGGGCCGTCCGGCCATCGGTCAGTCATAAAGGCGGGTCTTTTGACCACTTCAAGAGAGCCTTTAATATGCTGCGCTGTGCTCGGTCTCGGAGTCGGTTTGGCGGTTTCGAGACTCACGGCGGGAGTCGGTTGCTGTCGCGTATTCGGTTTTATCGCGCTTTGGATTGTAACGCGAATTAGGCTTACCTTTAGCAAATTTGGGGTGCCGGCGGTCGTCAGCTTGCTTTTCTTTGTCCGGCTGCTCGTCACGTGGGCTGTCGGGTTTGAAACGTGGCTTGCGGTTTCGCGGCCTGCGGGACTGGCTCAACCTTTTTGATTTAGACGGGTCTTCCCTCTGAACACGGGAGGAAGCTCCTTCCAGCTCCGATGGAGGACCCACGTTTACCTGATAAATTCCGGCGTCGGTGGTCCTGGGGGTTGAGACTTTCAATTTTGCGTAGCCCCTAGCTGCTAGGTCGCGCAACTGCCAGCTAGTCAGTGTCTGAGGGCACAAAGCCAATCCCAAGTAGTGGTTGAGATTTGGTTGGAGGTTCCGGGCAAACAATGTTTTAAAACCCTGGTCTTCCTCCATGTTGGGTTCGTTACGAGTCTCAAAATAAGCATCGCGAAGACGACTATAGAAAGCCTGAGGGGGCTCCTGTTTTCCCTGTTTGACGGTCAACTCAGGAGAGCCATCCAATTCACGTGCCATGGCCTGGTGCAGAGCTAAGGGATCCGACAACACATCAGCAGGCTGCCGTTCCAGTAATCGATTGACTGCTCGGCTGGACGTCATTCTAATCAAGTACAACTTATTCTCCACGGTTGCCGTTGGGAACCTATGGAGATGATAGTGGATGTCCTCAAGGTACTCTGATGTGCTGTGGGACCCGCCAGCTTTTGGTTTGAACCTGGCGATATTTCGAGCCAGCTTGTCCAAATCTTTCCCGGCCACGCCCATGTGTCTTTCCAACGGGGGAGTAGACATGGGTCCACGTTGGAAACTGTCAGCACCGAAGGGTTCCAAGCCTCGTGGTGACGTGTCCACCCGCGGTGCCAGGCCCAAATCGGTGGTGGTCGCAGGTGGCGTCCTCCAGGCGGCTCCAGACCTGGGTGACAGTTTCAGCGGTGGTGCTGTGACGCTGGGCTCAGGAGGTGTGTGTGTGTGGGGGGCTTCCGGAGGGGGAGCTCCTCGTGAAACCTTATTTAACTGCCGCACGAGCTGCAACTCATGTTTAATTTGAGCTAACTCTACCTCATGTTCCTTTTGGCATTGTTGGTGGCGGTTACCCTCGGCTTCAGTCAATGCTAGTTTTGTTTGCAATTCATACGAGAGCTCCACTTTGGCATTGCGTTCCTCTCTTAAAGTTTGTACTTGGAGGGGCTTTACTTCATCGGTTGACTGAGCTAGCAACGAATTAACCCGCACGTAATTTGCTTTGGCTTGTTGAAGTTGGCCCTTGCCCTATATATATATATATATATATATATATATATATATATATATATATATATATATATATATATTTTTTATATTATTATTACCAAGACGCCTTGTTACAACCAATAAATTATTTACCAAACACAAATATTCTTTATTTCTTTTTTTTTGTACCAGAAATATATTTTTTAAATCTAATGTTGGATGTTTATTCATGGCTTGTGAAAGCAGAGTTCTAAGGTAAAACTTCCCTTGAAATGTTTATTTCAACAGCAAATTGGTTCAAACCCCAAAATAAAAATGTTTGTAATTTTCTCTGGACAACACCCAAATGACAAATTACTTCCCTATTTCTGCTGGTACAGTTTTGCTCTCTGAGCTTTTATTTTGAAGCACATGAGCGGAAGCCGCTTGCGTCATGTGGGCGGGAGACACGTAGTTTGACAGTAGCACTACAAGCGGATCCCAAGCCAAGCTCCCTCTCCTCATTCTTTCGAGTTTTGACAGTCAGTCTCCGCGAGCAACGTCCCTGAAACAGTATGGCGTCGGAAGAGCTCGCAAAAAAACTACAGTCACGGCTGGCCGCATCGGAGGAGGCCGAGCAGAGGCCGGAGCCCGAGGAGACCATCGTCGCGGCCAAACATCACCAATCCGAGGCAGCTTGTGGTGACTCTTCGTCCGAGCTGTCTGCTAAACTAAACCGACAGCTAGACATCAACGAGGGGAACGCTCCCCCTCGGGCTAGCCGCGTCTTCAACCCCTACACGGAATTCAAGGAGTTCTCCCGAAAGCAGATTAAGGACATGGAGGTGATGTTTAAACGGTAAGAATGTAAAGATATCGAGTCACGATCTGTTCGAGCATACGATTCTGTCGTTTGCCCCTGGACACACCGAAGTGTCGTCCTGTCGTGCGAATTGAGAGGAATGAGCCGTGGAAGCTCGTGATGAGATTATGATGGAGATGCTGACGCGTAGTTCCCAGGTGAAAACACTTGGCTCTTTGATTAAGTTAATTATTTCCTCATGTGCTCGGTGCAGGCCTACTCATACTCACGTGTAGCGAACATGGACAAGCCTCCACCTTCTAGTTTGTACTGTATGATTGTTTGGCATTGCGTCGCAGTCGCAGCTGATTAGACTATTCCACCAATGTCGCTTTGTTGTGGTACAATAGTATATGTTTATGGCCAAAGTAATGGTGTCATCTGGAAAGAAAAATCTTTTACTATTGACCGAATTAACAAGGCTAATTACGTCACACTCAGACCAAACTGTAGGGGGTTGAGCAGTAATTTGGGGAAATTACAGTTTGGAGATAGGGATCAGTTAAACCGAGCGTTTAGACAACAGCAATTTAGTCTCTTAGTCATTTCTCCTTTTTACTCTCAACTGTCAACTTGAAAAGCGGAACTGATTGTTACCCGAAAAAGACAACTGTATATTAGGGGTGCATTGATCACAATTATGAAAACTCAGAAAACTCCAACCCAGGGAGATGAGATCGGTGGACAAGATTGCTTTTATTTTAAGGGATCGGCCGGTCAATCCACGTGTGGGTGTCATATATATATATATATATATTTTTTTTTTTACAATTTATTGACTAATCTAAAGTGTTGGAAATGGCTTGCTCTCTTTGATGATGCAATGTTCCGTTTTTGGGGTCTCCAGATGATTTTGGATGTACAAGGTTTTGGGCCGACGCCAGAAATATATAGTTTGTACGGCAAGTTAACAAATTAAAATACAGGGAGTCCTTAAGTTGCGTCGTATGCGACCGACGTTGTTTTGACTTAACAGCGCGGCGCCCGTGCCTCGTCCATAGCGCCTTTGTTTTCATTATTTTTCCACAGTAATCACGCCATTTTAAAGTTATTTAAAGTTGTGTTGTTGTTACCTCCAGCAATGGACGTCCATCAAGCAGGTCGACTCGCCATCAGGCGCGTGTCATTTCCGTGTTTGTTTGAATTAGCTCCGCTCTGCCGTCCGTCAGCAATGATTGTCCGTGCGGAAACAGAAAATATTGGTTTTGACTCTTCCGGGTCGCGCAAATATGTTTTTAAAAATTACTGCACAAAGTATTTTGACGTAAATATCAACTTTAGCGGGGAAATCCGACTGAAGTCGAAATTTGGGTTACATCGCCAGCGTAGGAAAGGAACTCCTCCATAACTTGAGGACTCCCTGTAGTATAAAATTACGTCAGTTCGCCATTCACCCCAAACATTTTTGGGGAACTTACGGTAAATAAATAAAGTTGAGTTTTCAAGGATTCAAGGAATTTTTATTGTCGTACCAACACACATTTCAACATGATACGGCATGAAATACAATACCTGAGAAATGCAAAGATAAGTAAAAAAATGAATACGATAAAGAGATAAGGAGATACTTATTCATGGTTTGACAATGTGGCCAGATCCAATGTTGCAAAGGTGTGGCTGCAGCAGAATGAAATTGCGAGAGACTTGCATTTCACATGTAATTTGAAAGGTAATTTTGTACTTGACCAAAAGAATGGTGTTTTCAAGAATGGTGTGTTCAATGTGCAGGGATGAATGAGGATGAGTCTATGATGGTAGTTTTGAGTAGTTGAGTTTTGGCAGTTCAATAAATTGTAAGTTTTGAAATCAATTAATAACCATTTTCATTACTTGTGATTTCAATAACAATATAAATACTCCTGATTATTTTTCCATAATTGCCCAGCCCTAATATATACTGTAAAATTCAAAACTGAACTAACCAAAACAGTACAAACAAACAGTGGGAAAGAGGTGAAAAATGAATGACATTGTTTTGAAACGTGAAAGCACATGTAATGTTTCACCAGTACAGTTTAATTATTAATAGCTGACAGTATCATGAGTTATATGCTTTGGAGGGCTTGGTTTGTCACATACCAACATGAATTACTTCATGAAATGTAAGCGATACACAATGCTAAGAACATTTATTAATATACGTATAATTCCGACAATTATTTGGAATCCACTTTTTTTTTTTTTTACAATCTGGTCTGTAGTCTTTTATTGAAAGGGCAGTTGAAGGCTAAAGTTATCCATAATAATATCAGTAACCTTTGGTCAGTCACATAGCAATACAATAAAATAAAATAAAAATACAATGGGTGTGTTTTACTGAGAAATTCCTTTGTCTCTAAACAAAGCTTTAGTAGTAAAATATTGTTGCAATTGCAAGTGACCAAGAAAACTCCACATTGAGCAATTTAAAACACTTCATGAATTATCGACATGAAGAAAATTATTCTTCTTATTCGTCTATTTGTTATTAATTATGATGCAAACAGATGTGTGTAGCTCAGGGGTGGGCAAACTTGGTCCTGCAGGTTTTGGATGTTTCCCTTCTCCAACACAGCTGATATATGATCAGCTTATCAGCAAGCTCTGCATAAACCTGATAACAATCCTGTTGATTGGAATCAGCTGCGTTGGAGCAGGGAAACCTGCAGGACTCCAGCCCTCGAGGATCGAGTTTGCCCACCACTGCTGTAGCTCAACAGTTCAGCTTTGTTCGTGTTGGTTCGAAAAACGTCAGTTCACGTAGTGTTAAATGTCATTATTTTGAACTGAAACTCTGGTGTTGATTGTGGAATGGGTATCGGCTGCCTCTACTTACTTTTTTTCTCTCTCACCAAAATGTAGTTATACAATGCAACATCACATTTTCTCACACATTTTTAAGCTATTTTAGGAATGGGGTTTGTGGGACGAAAATTTGACCCAGATCAAATTTTTACTTTTAGTGCTTAAACCACAATATACTGATGCCAATTTGCTTCTGCCCCTGGCTAGTAGTTAGTCAAATGACGATGACTACTCTTTAGAAGACTGGTTTTATTGTTTTTTTTCCCTCTGAATTGCTCTTGTATCCATAATGTAGGGCACCCGGAGAGCTCTTATTAGATAGATATGCTGCTGTTACAAAGTAGGCACAGTTCTCCCACTGCCTACAATTTATTTTCAAAACTTGGAGGATATTCACTTACTTTTGTCTCAAATGTCTTTAGCTTCACTTGCACTGATCTCATACATGCTACACATTCACATGGAACAGCCACCACCCAGTGACCCATTTTCTCCAACAGACTGTTTTCCCTTATGGCATAATTTAGAATAAACACTTGAACTTGCTAAATATTTCTTTAGCCCTTTTTTTTGGAATGGGAGCTTAAGTGTTATATAGTATATAGTTTGAGCAAACAACTGGATGGTTGCAATTCTGACATACATTTTCTGAGAAAGTGAGTGTTCTGCTAAAGGCTCAGCCATCTATAATTAATAGCGAACAATTAAAACAGAATCTCACTATAGCTTCTCACAGGCAAGTATACAGTACAGTAATCAAAACAATCGATAAGTTAAGCTTTTAATAAGAAAAACGCGTACACATGCACACACACACAATCATAATAGATCTAAATAAAATCATCAAGACTTTTTATAAGGCATCGTCCTCAAACTTTTTTTGTAGAGGGTATTTCTTGATGTCACAGGGTACTGATGTGTAGCCATTGGTGGAAGACTGCAAGGGAATGTGGGCCCTTTGTGCGCCCCTGGCATCCTAGAAAAGGAAACTAAAGAAAGGGGTTGTTGTGTCTCATGGACACGTCATTCCAAGGGAAGGGACCACTTTGGCTCCACTAAGACCCCTGTAGTCACTATTGATATTAATGTTTTTTCCTGGCCCAGATTGAGTTGAGATAGTGGTACCATTTGCATGCATGCAAATTTTATGTATTTGTTACATTTACAGCGGAACCTTAACTTGCATTTTGAAGTCATTCCGTGTTCATACTCGTAACTTCAATCAACTTTTCCCTTTGAAATGAATGTAAATGGCATCTGATCAGTCTGTTCGGGCCCCCAAAACGCACACACACACACGCACACGCACACGCACCCCCCCCCCCCCCCACACACACACAATGGATATATTTTCACTATTTAATATACAGCAGACCAATGTATGGGCGGGGCAATTAATCAGGCCGATTATAGACCCCTTTACAGTCTACGTCATTAAAGGTTGCATGCGCAACATTGACTCAAAACAATAGAAGACATTTTTTGCATGGCAGTGGCGGTGAAGATTTTTTAAATTGTATTTTTATAGCGTGGAGTTATACTTTTTGAATAGTTTCAAAATAAATAATAATAATAGTAACAATAAATATCAACATGCTGTTGTGTGTACAGGTATGCGAATCAGAGTAGAAAGGAGTTTGTTTTTCTCAATTCCAAGAAGAAAGAGGCCATTTCAGAAACACCAGTGGAACCTTTGGCCGAATTGGCTATTAAACACACAGACTGGACTGACAAATGCCAACTAATTTGCCTATTTCCTATCTGGATCATGGCTATTTGGTAAAACGTAACCTCTATGTCTTAAAATGTTGAATAAGCATTTATAGAGTATTTCTGTAGGCCTAGAATCCGGTCCCACCGAGATCGTCGTCACACCAATTTGATGCCATTCTCAGTTCCCTTAAAAGTCTAGTCTGATGGATTTGTGTTGGCCTGTACGGGACGTTTGTGAGCAGATGTTTTCCCTCCAGCCAAACTGCGGTGGCAAGCTACTATCTATCAGTAGTATATGCAAATTTTGCTGTGCGAACCCCCATTCCTGATTGGTGGACTGTTTCCGCAGACGTGTTAGGAGTCCTGTGTCTTGTCTGGTGTTCTCAAAAAACAAAAGAAAAGGACTAACATAGGGCAAATATGTCTTTGTTAAAGGTGTAAATTTGTGGAATAACTATGATAATTAATAAAAAATGTGTCGTTCAATATTACTTTCAAACGAATGTCTAAAGTCAAAGTACTGACCAAAGATATTAACCAAATGTAAATGAAAGTGTCACAAATGTTGTTGTCCTCACAAGGGAGAAAATAATTTGCGAAGCAAGTTTGTTTTTGATTTGTTTTTAAAAAAGTGTTTGTTTTTTCTCCTCATGACTTGAGATGATGAATCTTGTGTTTGGGTGTTGTGGTTATTATTATTTTTTAAACTGAAATATGTTTTGTTATGTAAAGCTTGATTAGCTGTAGCTTCACCCAACGCCTTTTCGATTGGCTTGTTTCCCCAGAAAAAAATTGTTTTTCTGTTTCTCCTGATTAAAGCTGATCGAGTAAGCGAACCAATCAATCAATTAATCTGGGTGGTAGGATGACCTTCTCCATTATATTATTTCATGCGTCTAAGTTATTTTACACGTTTACCCGCTTTTATCGACTAAGAAAATTAGAATGTTCTGTTGTGTATGCACTATTTTTCTTGCTGAGTGCAGTACAGGCAACATAGAACATTTACTCTCATGTGTATTATGCTATGCTCACTTATAGTGAATAACATAGTCATTCTTAAACATTTTTAAAAATTAGTATTGGTGTGTATACATGAGTTAAGTATTCCTACTGGTATCGGTCTGGAAAAAACAACAACACTTGGACATTTATTTACTGTGTTAAAGCCATTCCTTACTAGAGGAATTTAACCTGACGCGCTTAATCTGTGTGATTGGGTAAAATGGCTTGGCTTTAAGTAGATACATTTGTACTGGCCCAGTCTGGCATCGGTAGCTACATAGTTGGCCCAACACAGCCCCCCCCCCCCTCCACCAAACCTTTTGAGCACTAAGCAGTATATTTTTTTTCTTATCCAGCAGGAACTGCTGTTATGTTTGGCAGTTGTTGGAACAAATGTTGAATTGTGATGTTGCAATGGATACAGCTGCTGTCAAATATAGATTACAATATATACCTTGTATACCTAAAAAGAATGAAGGCCAAACCGATGGTTTCCCATCGGACTGATCTACAGTATGTGAAAAAAAACCCTAATGGACCTTTTAAAAGGCTTTGAATAAAACAATGACTTGTTTCCTGGTGGCAGCAGCTAAGTCTCCAAGATCAACAATCCAAACCAGTACACATGCGTGAACGGCTGCTGAAAGCTTCTAAAAATACATGTACTAATCAGACATGAGGCTCACCCGATTTCTGAAAACAGCTGTTTCCTACAATCTATTTTGTAATATTAAGTCTAAATTGATCTTTGTTTGGGCAACATTCCTATTCCTGTTACGGTTGATTTTGCCATGACTGAATGAAACATATTTGTGTTGTGGCACGCACACAGTTGAATCAATGGAATATGAATTTCCCCTTGTGCAATTAATGATTGTGGGAGATGTGCAATTATCATTCTGTTTTCACCACTTGCTGACTGATATCAAAACATAAAAATGCAGTGTAAACCTCTTAAAACCCTAAATGACAGAAATTACACTCATACTCAGACTGTCTTGCTCACAAATAGCCCTTATAAGAAGGGCAAGAGGGGCAGTGGAGCAGTTGGCATCTTTGCTCTGGATATTTTTTGGCCTGGGGCTTGTAGCTGCTGTGCAAAATTGACAGTTGTACTGTAGCTGTAGATTAGAGACATAAGAAGAACATTAACCAATCTTGTGTTACTTTTCAGTCTCCCAGCACTAGCTCCTACCTGCTGCATTAAATCAAATAATTATTCACATGAGAAATCTAGAACTCCAGTAATAAACAAAGTTTGTGAAACGAAGCAAGGAAACAAGAGTTTACAAATTATGCACCTGCAAAAGACACACAGTTTACCCAGTGGTGTAAATATCGCCGGTGCAGCCGGTGCGTTGCACTGGGGCCCAGAGACAGCGCAGGGATCCATGACAGAAGGGAAAAAAAGGAAAGAAAGAAAGAAAGAGAACAAAAACGGGGAAATAAACGGCTAGAGTTATTTTGTAAATACGATGTTGGAAATTATCATTTAATCACTTGACTTCGGCATTTGTCAGTCACGATGAGTCTCGATGACGTGATGCGAGTTGAAAATGGTATAGTGTGCGTGCCATTGTCGCGTCATGCTTTGCAAACTTAAAAAAAGAAAAAGCGGCACGCAAAAAAGAAAAGTCCCCCCAAAAAAATGACGTTAAAGCTATTGGAAGAGATGTGATAGACCTGGTTTGAGTCAAAGGGTTGAGGAAGGGGCCCACATTTTTTTTTGCACCGAGGCCTCTCAGCATGGTGTTTCGCCACTGCAGTTACCCATGTCCAAAATGAAACCATGAGCCCCCACAAATGTGACACCATAACTAAGCAGCATGGACACTACCTCATTCATACCTCTTACCATGCCAGCAACTAAAACGTATTTTAACACTTGGATGATGGTGACATGGTAAGCATATTATGCATACATTCTGTAGCGCCAGCCACTAGCCAGCTGCCCGCAGAAGACGTTGGTAAAGCACCAACTCAAAGCATCCCATAAAAAAACAAGTTATTATGTAGCTTGGCCGCTATTTTGTGACTCTTTTTGCAATGCTAGTGAACAAGTTAACGTCGAAGAATATACAACTATAATGTTAACACAGTAAAATAATTGTCCAAGTCTCTGTACTTCAGGTTCAGTTCCATAAGTGAAACTAACTTGTTCTTTCTAGGTATGACACTGGCAAAGATGGCTTCATCGACCTAATGGAGCTGAAGCTGATGATGGAGAAGCTGGGGGCTCCGCAGACTCACCTGGGCCTTAAGAATATGATTAAAGAGGTGGATGAGGACTTTGATGGGAAACTGAGCTTTCGAGAGGTTAGTGTGTCTGTTTACTCTCTCGTCCATTTAATGCATGGATATGTGGATTAGCGTCACCATTAAGTCACACTTGAAAACAGGAGTTTCATGAACAAAATATAATTTTATGCATGACTGCAAGCCTGTCTCCAGTTTCTTGGGACTCGTGACATAACAGACCTGCTTGCTATTTACTGTATTGCCTGCTGTCTTATACGATGCATTTGCCTTCAAAATGTTCTATTCTTTTTTTTTTTTAAGGCATTTGCACTATTTCAGCTTTACATCAGCGTTGTCCTTTACCTCATAACATATGAAAACTTGTTTATCTCCTTCATCTGCCATTGACAGCTTTACAAGTTAAAGATCCCTTTTAACTCGCAGTGTATGCATTAATAAGGTGGAACAACTTCCCTCAGTAAAAGCATTAGCCCGGTTCCCCACAGACGGCCTAGCTTGGCCCCAGATGTTCGCCTTTCCATTTTGCTGTCTTGGGGCCGAGCGATTACAATGAAAGCACTTTTCAGAACCATTGCGGAGGTGGTTTTGAAGCGCCGCCCAAGCGGGGCCATATAGTCACTGTCTGTTTGGTCAACAATGATGCACCGAGCATCAGTGGCAGCGACAGTGGCCGACCAGTAGGTGCCTGTGTCCAGCTCGTTTAAACCTGGAAATTGATTTGTCCTTATATGTGAAAGCTTCTGGGCATGTGATTGGCTTGACTTTGCGACATCGCCATATCATGCAACGGCAATTCATATTTTGAATCCCTGCAAAAACTGTGGCCGAGACTCGCCACTTGTGAAATGTTATGGTAGAACCGCACACGTTGCAAGTGTGGAAGCTTGGACAGTTCAATTGATCCCGCCCCCCATCCCGGCGCATGCCTGTTGCAATTGAAAAGCAGCAGAGGCCGTGCGGTTGCCGCCATATTAGACACGGACCACCTTACAGGCACAACTGTGGTTAGCCACCTCAGCAATCGTGGCACGGAACATGATCCACTCAGACTCAATGTCCCTACCTCCCTCAGGATGTGCGCAAAGTTCTGCCCGAGGTGGGAGTTGAATCTCTTTCTGACGGGTGGCTCTTTCCCAACAGACGCTCACAACACGTTTTGGTCTGCCAGGTCGGACTGGTATCTTCCCTCACCATCGGGGATAACACACCATCAGGTGGTGATTGGTTGACAACTCCACCCCTCCCTCACCCGAGTCTCCAAGTCTGAGGACACTACAACCAATTTGATCATCAAATGTGACCTAGTATGTCCTGGTGCCACGTACACACGTGGACACCCTTAGAGGTCTGAACCTGGTGCTTGTTATGGACAACCCATGTCTAGCACGTCCAATAACTGAATACATAACATGCCCTTCCTAGTCCCACTGTCATTGCCCATGTGAGCATTGAAGTCCCCCAACAGAACAGCACCCCTCCAAGGACTCCAAGAAGGGTGGGTACTCTAAAGTCCTGTTTGGTGCATAGCCCCCCCACACTGTTATGTATTCTTCTGTATTTGAAACAAACAGCTGGTCAAGTTCTCCATCAAACACGGCAGGTTCCCTCTCGTCATTGTAGTATTGTCAGAGTCAGTCTCATTACTGTGCGGCTCCTCAGAAATAATGCCGGCTTTTGCGAAAGCTCGAACATGCACAATCCATTCACAAATTGTGGCGTAACTCGCTTTTATAAAGCGAAAGCACTAAGATGTCCATCTGTATCTTAATACAGGAAATTTGGCCCTTGTTGAGGACTGGCAGGCATGATGAAAACCTAGGTTGACGACGTTGTCTTTCAGTTGAGCCTTTTGGGTTCTCATCATGCCTGCCAGACCTCAACCAGGACCACATTCTCTCCATATAAGCAAAGTGTCGGCGGAAATTGCTCTCCCACAGTCAGTCAGGCGGAGCGCTTACTGAAGTTGCACATGTTTGCAGATTTTGGAACTCGGTGCACACATAAGGTGCACCTCATTATTAGGCGCGGAGTAAATTTTTGAGAAAATTTAAGACTTTTTAGGTGTGCCTTATGGTCGTGAAAATACGGTATGGCCATGTGTTGGGTTCATTCAACTTAGAACATTTAATAAACAGACATGGAAGGAAGACAAGAGATATAGACTCGCGAGGAGAAACAAGCAGATTTGTTAACAGATCACAAGCTCCTGCCTTTTCTGACATACTATGTTGTTTCTCCTTTTATTGGGTTGACCCAATACATGGACATTACTGCTCTGAGGGGTTTGGGGGGAATGTGACAATCGTTTACACAGGAAACATTGCAGATATTCTTTAACACTAAAAGCTTCTCAAACATAAAAATGTTCCGGCCATTTGTCTTGGCCATTTGTCTTGTGATGAGGGCACATTTCCTGCCTTGTGTCTGCAGTTGACTCCAACTCACACAGTTCAAACAGAGATTACAATATTAAATAAGTTCACAAGGTTGAATAAATGCTTTACAATAAATAAAATACTAAATATGGGATAATTAAGATACATTACTCTAACACCATGTGTGAGACGACTTTGCTACTAGAATCAAGTGTTCATCTGCAGTTATGTAACTGTCAATTTATTTCCAAGTAATTCTTTATAATCATTCAAATATTCAATGGCCTATGGTTGGTTACATGATTATTAACTTCCAACAACTAAAATTGTTGTTGTCAACCAGCATCACAGAACATTGTAGCTGTACTTCAAGGTACTACCACCAAAAATCAGAAGTTTAATGATTGAGTTTGATTTTTATCAACATGTATTTAATTGTTTGTCCTCGTGGGGAAAGAAACCCGGCTGACTTGCAACTCCGTCCCAGCAACTATTTTGAGAAACTTGCATGAAGTCATTTATGTATGTGCTGCTGAATGGAGCTTTGTTTCTCAGCTAACTCCTCAGAGGCTCTGTATTAACAATATATGACATGAGTGTGAAATGTTTTTTCTCTATTATATATATATTAAGGGCAGTAGGACTAACTTGGTTGGTTGTAAGAACCAAAAACTTGAAGGAGTGCCTGCAGTGACACAGTCGCCATGTGTAGCCTCCGACTCTTTGGTCCCTTCTGAAGTACCCCTGAGCCAGACACCCAACTGCTCCATACAGTGTGTTCAATACCTGGGATAAGAGACAGATTAATTTGAATATGTAAATAATATTTTCATGCCTAGTAATGATACATGCAAGGCTTGCATGAGAAGAACACAACTGCAGTTTAACAGCCTCTGCTAGCTAAACTGTGTGTTCAGTTTTTATCTGTGAATAGACGTTCTAGCTGCATGTTTGACAGGTCAAATGCGATCCCAGTTTGAAGAGCGACAACCGCGAATCAACAACTATTGTTCACCTTCCCACAGTTTTTGTTGATCTTCCGAAGAGCAGCAGCAGGGGAGCTGCAAGAAGAGAGTGGTCTTATGGCGCTCGCCAGACTGTCTGAAATTAATGTCTCCACTGAGGGAGTGAGTGGGGCCAAAGACTTTTTTGAAGCTAAGGTACGTTGGTTATCTTGTGCTCAGCCAGGCAAGTCATCAATTAGTATTTATTCAATATGCACTACCAGCTTGATTACAAGCAGGTGTTACTTTAAGAGCTACTGAGGATTTTCTGATTCTGACATATTTTCCTTTTGACCCTCTTAAGCTCTCTTACACCTAATCTTTTGCCCTTCTTTGGAAATAGGCAGGGAACATACACTTCTGCTGACTAGATGGATTACACTGGGATTCTGTGTGAAAGGACAAGTGTGACTATTTTGACCACATACTTAGAAATAAATGCACTCTTACAGAAAAGTTGATTACTTTTAAATTCTTAACCGAGAGCTGAGCAGGGTCACGGTGAAATGACAATTATGCAATTATTATTATATTGTGTTTGTCACCAGATGCAGGCACTGTCTGTGAGCAGCAAGTTTGAGGCCGAGATCCGAGAGGAAAAGGAAGAACGCAAGAAACAGGAAGTGGAGAAAAAAGAGAGGCAAGCCGCCTTCAAACAGCTGCAGTCGGCTTTCTGCTCATGACCCTGTACAGGAGGAAGCAGACGGCAAACCTGAAAATGCACATTCAACGTTGGTCAGATTTTAGTAGTACATTCACATTACTGATATTCTTATGATAATCATCAGAATTTGGCACTTTATAACAAAGTTAGTTAAACACTCATTGAAAATTTTGAGCAACGTTGTGATAAATTGTTTAACAATGGAAACGTAAATGCACTACATCAATGAAGAAAACAAATAGGGACCAGTCCAAATGCGTGCATTTGTGTGAGCGTGCCATTGTATTACATTTTCACCTTCAAGTCAAAATATTCATTTTGTTGTGTATTCCATAAACACTGTACTGTTTTTTTGCATCCCTTTATTGGCTTCAGTGTATTCTGTCTTTATTGTGTCTATCAAGTGTGATGTTCCAGTATAGCCGTGTTGTTTCACCCTCACTTAAAAATAAAATAAAATACCATTGTGTGTTTATTAAAGTGTCACGATGTATTAGGGCCACGTGTATATATTTTGATTTTTTCAGAGGGGGGTAATATTCTGAGAAAAAACTCGCAAATTTGCCACTTTAAAAAAAACATGCGAGTGTATAAAGTGGCAAATTTGCAAGAAAAAAAAATTACGACAAATACACGTAGCGTAGCTATAGTCTAATCTAAGGATTCATTTGTGGTTAATGGGACACTGTTTATAAAATGAAAAGGCAGAATGGAGACTGGTTAATTCTTAATTTAAACTTCACTTGTCATACACAGCAGCTAGACCGACAACAGCTGTCAGCTGACTAACACTAACCAATCAGAAGCTAGCATACTTTAGGTAAATGCAAGTGAATGACGGAGAGCAGCAGATTCGACACATTAGCTACTTGTACAAAAAAAAATACCAAAATGTATGAATATGTAAATAATAATTCTGGAAACAAATGTACAAGTAAATATTTATTTTAACAAATTAACTTAAATGTTTTATCGTACGGGTGTGGACATTCGCAAAGCGAGGCATCTTTCTCGCTGGCCGTACCCAACGCTTTAAAGTGCGAATGCTTAACATGATATAGTTAAAGCCATTACTGTCTCCTTATTTTAAAACCTGACCGAAAAGTATTGGCATAGTACGCTACGTGTATTTCTCGTACGTTTCAGATTTTTTTTTCTTGCAAATCGGTGACTTTATAAAGTGGTAAATTTGCCACTTTATAAACTCGCAAATTTACAAGTTTTTTCTTGGAATATTACCCCCGCCCTCTAAAAAATATATATTGGTACGTTGCCCTAATACATCGTCGTAATTAGAGAGAGACACTTAGTATGTGTTTTTGTTTGACTAATATATTTCAAAACATAATTGCATGACAATATTGCCTTACTAGGCGGGTAAAAACAAAAAAAAAGCCTCGTGCAATGTTAGCGCATGACTTTTGACTCTTGAGTCGGTCCTTTTTTTTTCTTTAATTATTATTATTATTTTTTTGTCTCATGATACTGGCCACCTCTGCCTACATCATGCCATTCCATATTAATAAATCTATTTCAATCTATTTTTTTTGTCTGATCAAACTGAAACAATGACATTATTATTATTTTTTATCAAGGTGAAAATAGTCTGGAGCAGCTGTGAACAATTTAAAATCATGCTGTTGGAATAATGTAAGAAATATTTTGTTTTGTACTTTCAACTGTGTATTCAACATTTCATTTCAGATTTGCTTTCCTTAAGTGAACATTAGCAGCATTTCTTCTTTCTGACGGTGGCATGACAATTCTGATACCATTGTGTCAATGTTTGTTTGGAAGTGAAATCAGGAGGGAGTTGTCCTAATTTGGCATACAAAATTGGAAGCACAGAAAATCTTGCTCTTAAAGGGGAAGTCAAGTCAAAACATTTCTTTACGATAATGTGTTCTATGCGCACCCACTAATTTTAACACGGTATTCTGATAAATGTTGAATTTGTGGATTGTAAGTTTAGCTGGAAAATTCACCCATCTTTATCCATTTCAGGGTGCTGCCATTTTGCCTTGTACTGCCAGATGCTGTTGGCTGAAAATGACATCAGAACGCACCTGGTTTCTGGGATTGGTCATGTGTCGTTGCAAGCAAGTCCCCCTTAAGAACTGTGAGGTCATTTTCAGTCAACAACAATAGCAGTACAACGGCTGCTCCCTGAGATGGATAAAAACGAGTATATTTTTGTGCTTAATCCATATTCCACAAATGCAATATCAATTAGAATACCGTGTTTAGCCTAGTAGGGACACAGAACAGTTAAGATTTTTTTTAAACTTAAATTAACTTCCCATTTAAAAATGCAGCTTATGGTTTCTTTCACAAGTGGCACATTGTCTGTCTGATTAAATTATACGCGCTCCTGCAACTTTAAAACATGCCACATTCCAGTGTTTGCTACTGAGTGGCCTCTGTCTTCTGTTTCTATGATGAGATAGATGACTCAATTTTGAAAGAAGAAAAAAAGATTGGTCATCACTGCATCACATCAAGAAAAATATTTGTGAATCTTTGAGATTAAATCATTAATCGGAGTGGATGTTATTTCCAGAATCATTTGTCCAAATCCTTTCTGGGAAATATTTTTTTTTAACTTTTCCTTTATTTACATATTTAGATTCAAGTACTGATTAATCTTTCTGCGTTTACAGGTCTTTGCGACAGCTTACTTTTGTTAAGTTGATGTTGATTTTGAACAGTGGTGGGCCGCGAAGACGAGCAAGGTCTTCACTACTAACCTACATGTACAATTTCAATTCTAGTATTTGTTCCATGAAATCATATAAATTCTTTTCCAGTATTCTCTTTATTTTGAAGCATTTCTCTTGGTGATGCTGCTTCCAGTAAGTGTGTGTTGACTTTAGATTTGAAGTCCCAGGCACTTAAAAATTGCGAGTGCTGACCATTTTAACTTGAACTATATTAGCAATGGGGCCATTATCATTCAGATTTTAAATGGACCTCCCAGGGCTCGCTAGCTTTCAATTTTTTTTAGTGCCCAATGGCGGTGGAGGAGGTAGAGGAGAAATTCAACAAACATACTTATAATACGTTTAAGGCAGAATTTTTAAGAGAAGCTTTAAATTGTGAAGAGAGGAAATGCCACATGTTTTTGTATTGATGGTTCCTATAATTGCGATGTTACAGTCGTGGTATTAACAGGTGGGAAATCCCCACTGAAGGCCAAGCTAGCATATGCATGGCCCGCCACTGATTTGGAGCATGCAGTAAAAGTGTTAAGGTCTCTCATTAAGTATCTGATGAAACCTTGGTAAATTGTTTTGACCTTTCAGTTGAGTGAATGTGTAGCAAAAACTGCTACAGATGCAGGAGACATCAGTAGCCAAGTATTTTCTCCCTTTAAATTGAGTCTGCTTCATTCTGATTAAAAATATGCAAATATGCTTTGGTTAGGATTCTCAGGATTTTATTTGAAAAATTCAGTTGGCACATTTGCCTCTTGAAATCATCTTCATTTGGGGTGTGTTTCATCAGGGTGGGCCAATGGGAGAGCGGCTTATATCACCATGGTAATAAGAGCCGGAGCCACTGCACTTGTTGAGCCTAGAATCTAAAAACGAGTGCGACTTTGATTAATTAAAGTCAATATTAGTAATTTTTGCGTGTAGAGACAGCACTTCATCATCAAGCTGCTAACTTACACTTGACAATTAACGTGTGTGTGATGTGTGCAGCAGCCAAATAGCCAAACACAAATACCTCCCTGCCTAGTTGGTTTTGAAATGACGGTGTTTTCCATTGCTGTCCGTCTGGCGCTTGAAAATGGCGGATCCAAGTCATTGGTAAAAAAAAAAAAGTCAGTGTGGGATTCCTATTATGTAAATTAGCCCAACTGTTGGTCACACTTCAAAATTCTGAATGGCTTGGTCACAGCCGCATTTTTGGAAAGAGGCAGCTAACAAAAGATTTACTTGATTGTTTCACTTTGGAGACCGCAACTATTTGTATATAAGGAATTAAAAAATCAGTTGCCCCTTTTCCAGAAGAGTTGCATATTTAGAGACACCCCCTACCTCCCAAAAAAGTGAGGAGTTGCTTTGAACACATTTCAAATGTAAACTGCACATTCCTAATATTCTTGTTTGAGCAATTTTGTGCCACAGCTGGAAGCGTAGGCTCTGAAGTAATGCTTGATTTTAAGTTTCTTTGTGTGCAGGGGGAAAAAAAGATGAGAACGTGTGTTAACCAATCACCTTGAAATGTCTTTTGCCACTCTCCTCCAGTCATTGCTGCAATAATATGTGTGTAGTTTTGTGTACTTTAAAATCCATAATTTGCAGCAAGATGTGAAGTACCAATGGACTATACATGTTAAGCAGTAAAGATGAAAGAAAGAAAGACTGATTCATTCAATCGCTGGCCACAATGTAATGCATGAGAGAAAAGCAGTCAACTCAAAGTGAAATGACAAAGGTAAAGGTTCAACATCTGACCTTGGCCCTTAATTCTCTCTTTGTTAACTAGTTGCATGTTGTACTTGGATAGCAATGACTACTGTGTGTATCTCTTAGCCTCTTGTGTATTTTCTTGTTTGAAAAATGACCATGTATTTTTCTTCATAGATAAAAATGGTATACAGTATATAATTTGTTTTAGCAGAGGCTTATAAATTGCCAAACAAATATGATCAGTGAAATATATTTTTGTGCATCTGAAAATATATTCTGTTACTAATCACACTTCCGAAAAGAAATAAAAGACTAAAGTCACTAATATGATGAAGTGACAGCGTCATTATTTTTTAATCACTATTATCATCACATAACCAAATTAATTACCAAAAGTTGCAGAGGGGAAGTTTCTCTGGAAAGTTTCATTGGGAAGTTTAGCAAAACCATACGCACACACACATACGCAGACAGGGCACGGGAAATTCTAACCCTAATCCAGTCTAAAAACTATTGGCCAGAGGCTTGCAGGAGTACCGATTGTGAACAGCTAAGGTGTTAATCTACTAATTAGAAGGCATTTCAGTCATAAATGGTCAAATAAAAAGCTTATTGTAAAGTTATTTTTGGGAAAAAAGTTCCATATTGCAGCTTTTATATAGGCCTACAATTTTTATTATATGGGTAACGACGGTTAAGGATTTCCATCAGACCAGCACAGTTAATTTATTATGAAAACACATTTAAAAATACAAAAAACGTATTATTTATTATTTACCATTGAACTATCATCTACAATTTATGATATGTATAGTTTAGGACATAGATCTATCTTGGAAAACTTTCTACAATGGTTGCACCAGATGGCGGTTGGTCGCACCACATATTTTTAAAGTTATGAGGCTAACAAATAGCTATCTGAACAAAACAAGCTAGCTAGCCACACAAGTAAAGTTATAATGAAAATAAAGGCTTCTTTTTTTTTCAGGTCATACCACATGATGTCCAAACACCAGTACGTGTCACCATTGTCTAGCTGGGTTTGCTACAAATTGAATGAAGTTGTCACATTTCATTGGTTAAACACGTGTCATCATCATCATCAAATGTTTGCGCTGGTTATTTTGTTTCTGTAGCTCACATAGTCACATTACTATTCAATCGAATTATGGAATAACATACTCACCAGCTACAACATGCATCAGTGTTTACAATTTTTTGCCTTTTTAGCTAAATTAAGAAAATCCACATATGAAGTAGATAAATTTGTCTCTTTTGAAGTACTCCTAGAGTGTAATGCACTTCTCCCAGCCCTCTCCGCCACACCTTCATACATACGTGGAAGGTTTCTGGTCACTGCTATCTTGATGTCGTCCATGTCTTCCAAACGGGTCCCCCTTGATGACCTTAAGCTTGAGAAATAGAGAAGAATCACACAGCGCCATGCCATGTGAATAGGGAGCTTGCTCTGGGTCTAGAATGGTAATTTTCTTCTTGGCCAGGAACTATCAGATGCTCAGCATTGTAAGATGATGCAATCTCATGGTGAAGCAGTTTTAAGAATAATAATAATAAGGTAACATGCTATTGTAATTTCTTAAGGTGATGAATTTTGGTTTTCATTATCTTAAAGCAATAAATCATACACCTGTAAATAAATAAATAAATAAAATGAAATCAAGTAGTTCACTTTGTGTGCAATATATTAAATGTAAATAATAGCCTATGAATTGCACTTTTTGAATTGAACATCTGGCATAAATTGCTTCCCCAAAATATTCTGAGCAGCAACTTGTCTGACTCACATTTCTGAGGTTCAGGATTCGAATCTTACTTAGATCCTGCCTTCCTTCTTGTATGGAGTTTTGCATGTGCTCCCCCGTGTTTCCGTTCATTTTCTGTGCGCTCAGAAATATGCATGTTTGATTCCCCACCACTTGGGGGCAGCGTTGCTCCTCTGTGTACTTCACGCTATACATCACTTGAGACTTCATATTGAACAACGGAAGAATAAAAAAAAAGTCTCATCTACCAGGCTTGTTTAGAAAATATTTATTTCTCATAATGTACACTGTACAAAGGCACAAAAACGTGAGACACATCTCACCCATCATCACAATCATACGCATGTGAAGTGTTTCTTCCTAAAAATATTTGATTTAAAACTGAATGATTCTGTGAAATGATTCTCTATTGTACCAATGACAATACAAGCACCCATTTGTGTACTACAACAAATAGAAAAACATTTTGATAAATAAAATACATGATTCATATAATGATTTGTGCAATGATTTTTCAAAATTAAGAGGTTATCTACAAATCAGTCAATTGCCAGTTGCTTTGTTGAACATGTCATATGAAGGATAGTTTTCAAACCACAAATGTATTCATGAAACCCTTTTTGATCATAGCACTCTTAAACTCTTAATATTATTGCTGACTGACTACATTGAACCGAACTGCTACAATAACACAATCAGCTGTGTGTTCATTCAACCTTTGTGACAATTATATTGTGAGGTCTCAAGCACTGTTTGTTAAAGGAGATCACGTGTTTGTGTGTAAAAGAAAAAAAATCTTTCTTTTTCTTTATTTATGTGAGTAGTATAGATATTTAGTTTGGGTGAAGCAATGAGTGTTTTGCATGTATGTTGCATAGTTCTGAGTTTGGGGTTCGATCTGGCTTATTGACTATTGATATGTCGGCCTCTTGAGTGTCACTTATGATTATCACGTCATCACAAATCAGCAACTTGAATGCACTTCAAGGACGACAGTGCACCATTCCTTTCTGTCCCTTCTTTACATATCCTCTTCACACACTATTTATTCCTACTTTCAAATATTCTACTTGCTCAAATATGGCAAAAATAAAAATATTAATAAAACAAAAATGCAATGTCCTGCGATTGGCTGGCAACCAGTTCAGGGTGTACCCCGCCTACTGCCCGAAGCCAGCTGGGATAGGCTCCAGCGCCCCCCGCGACCCTTGTGAGGAAAAGCGGTTAAGAAAATGGATGGATGGAAAAATGCAATGTGAAAAAATGTAATGTCTTAATCAGCAAGTTCAGTTACAAATTCCATTCAGTCAACAATTTTGATTTTTGTGGCACATTAACAGTTGCTGACCATGTTAAACATTATATACTGATCATTTGAATATTTTCCGTTACCAATGTAGTCTGATAGTATTTGCTGACTTGATGGAATAACAATGGGACTGATGATTAAATCAAGACAATGTCACACTGTCATTTAAAGTAGTTCGAAGTGTGTCTTGAGCCTTTTTGCTAAGACACTCACCATAACTTCAGTTTCCATCAAAGGACACAGTTTGACTACTTGAAATATCTGAATAATGATTGAATATCTTCCACATATAATGACATTAACTAACTGAAAGCGCCGACTGTTTGGAAGGCACAAACAACACATTCAACAATGTAAAATGCTGTATTAAGGTTCTGCATGTGACTTGAGCGGGCTTGTATGGACACTAGTCTATAGTCAAAATGGAAGTGGATAATATTCAGTGCTGTTCAACCTGGTACATTTTTTCTTGATTTCTATTATGGGAGAGAAATGAATTGTTAACAAATTTTGTGTTAATCAACTTGTGTCTTCTACACACACGCACCGTGAAAAATTTGCAGTTAATCCCCTGACTTCCGATCAAAGTCAGCAAAAACCAGATTATTGGATGCCTATGTAAAATTGTGATTGATTAGTGGTTTGTATGGGCCATGTAAACCAGGGGTCACCAACTCAGGTCATCATGGACCGGAGTCCTGCATTTTTTAAGCGGTTCCTCCTCCAACACACCTGATTCAAATTATCAGAAACTGATCATTTGATTGAGGTGTGTTGGAGGATGGAAACATCAAAAACATCCTCTGGTTTCTTGATGTCTCCCTAATCCTGAATTCAGATGTATCTGGGGTTGGTGAAAGATTCTGGATTTGTAACTCTGTGGGTGGAGGGTGGTGCCTGGTTGGTGTTGGATTTAACTTTGCGTAATCTTTCCTTCCTTTGATCCATCCTCTGGTCTCTTGGCAACTTCATGACAACTGGCGGGACTCTGAAGTATCTGGTTAAGGTGAAGGGTCTTGGATTTTTTTTTTTTTTGAGAGCTCAGTATTATTCATTCGGCAGCCTTCCTAAGTCAACATGTTATCATCATCGCTCTTCTTTTTTTTTTGCGTGCATGCGTGTGCGGTTGTGCTTTGTACTCACCTAAAACCTTTGAAAAATCCCAAACCCTTCACCTTAACCGGATACTTCAGAATAGAGCTATGCAATTAATCGAAATTCAATTACGATTTCGATGATTAGCCTCTACGATTACAAAATTGGCATAATCGTATAAAAACGATTATTAATGCTATGGCCGTCATTTCTGCCTCGGATACCCGCTGAGATAATCGTAGTCAAGCTAACGGCAGTATGCATGACAGTACACGGGGCTAACCCAATTTCAAAATAAACCTTACCTTACCAAGTAGTATATGTAGATCAATGCATAGTAGCGCTTTTATTTTGAAGTTGTTTCTGGAAGTGTGTCGTCGTGGTATAACGTTCAAGCTCCAGTTAAGAGCGCTGAGACATAATTATGCTGACATTGTATTGTACGGCACCTGTTGCCAGTGTTTAGCGGTGACTGCTAGCTAACAGCAAGCTACCAGCAGCAAGCTAGCTTGGTCCAAAAGGAACTTACGTAATTATAGTTTCAAATAATTTTATTCGTCTTAATATTTTAAAATGTTTAAATTAAGAATCATTTGAATAATCGTGATTTCAATTATTACCAAAATAATTGTGATTATTATTTTTTCCATAAACAAGCAGCCCAACTTCAGAGTCCCGCCAGAGTTGTCAATTTATCAGGAGACCAGAGGAAGGATCAAAGTGTTTGGGGGTTTGTTTAGGTGAACAGGTTTCAGGTGAATTAAAAAATACAAAAAAAGAGTGATTATGATGACATTTTGACTCGGGAAGACTGCCGGATGAATAATACTGAGCTCTCAGAGAAAAAAAGGAAACATCCAAAACATGCAGGCTAGGGGCCCTCAAGGGCCGTAGTTAGTGACCCCTGATGTGAACTGTACCAGAAAGCTCCAGAGAGCAGTAACAAAAATAAAACACATTACAGTACTATATCTTAATCTTAATCCATGGCAGCATAGTGGTTTAGTGGAAAGCACGTCTTTCTCACAGTTGAGAGGTACTGAGTTTGAATCTTGGCTCGGAGTGGGTTTTCACCAGGTTGCCCATTAAGATGAGTATGAATGGTTTCTTGTTTATATGTACCCCACAATTAGTTCACTGGCCAGTACAGCATATGGTGGTGGACCCTGCCTCAAGTTCACACATGACCCTAATGAGGAAAAGCAGTAGAGAAAGTGGATTGATGGATTTTAATAAGAAGTGGGCCTGTTGGAATTAGAAATTAGATCCCCATTGGGATCATTCCTTGGGAACAGATTAAAAGGTGAACAATGACTTAAGGTTTTTAATTAAGGTTAACAACAACAACTCAACACATACTTTAATTTCCCCAAATCATCCTCATTCCACCTGACAAAATACAATTTCTGCTCCACAACTGTACCTCATGACCTGCCCTTTGTCCCAGTAGCCTTACTCCATCCTGTCGCTACCATCACCGTTGATCTGCACAACACAGTCCTTGTCCAAAGGGTCCTTGGAATGCATCGTGTCAAAGTGATGGTTGCTCACCACGTACCTCCCGCAGGCATCCAGGCCCAAGGCGGGCACAAAGCAACGATCAAACTGGATCTCCTGGCACAGGTAGGAGGTCCTCTTCTGGCAGGTGTCCCCCGTTCCCTCCTGCGAGGCTGACAGAAACACCACCAGCTCAAAGTGGTTTGGTGTGCCTTCACGCAGGGCGGGGTAGAGGGGGCTGCGGCGGTCCAGGGGATGGTAAAAGGTGAGTGGGAAGATGAAGAAGGGGCAGGGATGCTGGCCCAGATGATCCACGTAGAAGTCCAGAGAGGTTTGGTGCAGGGGTTGGCCTTCGTGCTCCTCATACAGGACGGCACTCACCTTCACGTCCACCAGAGGGCGCCGCAGCAGGTTTGTGGCTCTCAGCATGAGGCAGGTTTGGCCCTGGTGCTGGCCCACCACGCCCTGGTGGCTAAACTGGATGGCTGTGGCTCGCTTCTGAGGACAAGAGATCTTGGCCACAAATGCACCTGGTAGACAATTGACAATTTGTAAATGACGTTCCTCATTCCAATTTGTCTCGTGTATGTTTTTGCTTTGGTGAGTCATTGTGTGCTTCATCGCTTATTATCAAAGTCTGCGAGCGACTCAGCATTGCACTGTCTCCACCATTCAAATTAAGACCAAGATTTTAATTAACTTTTAATTTTATTAAAACAATCACAACTTTAAATGTGCCATACTCCTGAAGAGAGGTATGGCAGAGATTGTAAATGACCCCCCCCAGAAAAAAACAAGTACAATTTGTACATTTTTCTTGTCCATGGATACACGCAGCCTTTAAATATAGCTACTTTTTTAAAATGTTGTTTTGAATTTAGTTTTTTTAATTCAGTTATTTTTTTAGAGTATTTTTTGTTAGTTTTTATTGGTTTTTAAAATGCTTCGTTTCAGTTTAGTTATTACAAAAACAAAATGTAATGAATCATTTTAGTTAGCCTTTATTAGTTTATATTTTTCAAATGCTTTGTATTAGTTTGTATTTGTATTTAATTATTAGCAGTTTTGGGTCATTCCAGAATTTGAGCACATTTGACATCCCACCCATCAAATTTTAAATAATCCACATACAAAATACTAAAACATGCAGTTTATGAGTAAATTTACTTGTCCTGAGACCAAATCTTAAATTAAAAAAAAACACACAAAAGGATGCTGTTTTAGAAATACCAAATAAGTCTGGAGTACCCCCTAAATTGCTTTCATCTCTTGTCTCAAACACCCTACTGACCGAATAGTCTCAAATAAAATGGTTAAAATGAAATTTAAATGACTTTTTTTTGTGCATTGTTTCATTGTTGTCTCGTAACGGTGGGAACATTTGCTTTAATAAACACAATATTTCAAATAATTATTGTTCATGGAACGTGTGTCCCACAACTTGCACACAACCCTGTTACCATAAGCGTTTTAGCATGGTAGAAGAAGAAAGCAGTGCATCACATGATATGCTGGACTTTATGGAGGACCAAAACCGCCCAAATTAAAAATGAATAAATAAATGTCTAAAAGTGAAAATAAAAATGGATATAAAAAAAAAGAATTCCAAAATTAAATACAAAAAATAAATAATACATGGAAATAAAAACAACTCTATAGAGAGAGAGAGAGAGAGAGAGAGAGAGAGAGAGAGAGAGAGAGAGAGAGAGAGAGAGAGAGAGAGAGAAAGAAGTGTGTGTGTGTGTGTTGTAACGAACTAAGTGGTTGTGTGTGTTCTGGGTTGCCTTAATGTTGAGCACTATTATGTCTGACTGTTAGTGAGCGCAACACAGGTCTCGCAGGAGGGAGGGGATGAGACGTGTGGTTTGGTTGCGTGTGTTTTTTTTTTTCTGCTAGCCTCGTGAGTTGTTGTACTCTGACGTCAGCTACGGCTAACAGTGGCGTTTTGTTGAGAGGAATAAACGGGTGATATCCCAATCAACATCTATATAAAACGAAATTAAATAAAATATATAAAAAGAAATGTCGAAATAAATACAAAACTAAATGTATATATATAATTAAATATCAATCAATAAATAAAAACATTTATTTCATGCTGCAGACGCTCTGTCAGGTCGAAATTTTATTCAAATGTGGGGGCGTTCCTAAGCCTGTTGTGGGTTGGGCTCTGCTGTTGCAAACTGCCTAGAGTGAGTGGGTCAGCGAACAAGGAAGTCTGGCCGCGGTCGCCGGCTTGCATGGAAAGCTCCAGTAATGGACGACTATCTTGTCCACTGTCACCACAACTTGGAACTTGACTTGCTGGACAACAAGTCGTGGTGACAGTGGACAAGATACTCGTCCATTGTTGGAGCTCTCCATGCAAGCTGGGGAGACTTCCTTGTTCGCCGACCCGCTCACTCGATCATGGGTTAGATACACGGACTTCTGACTTCCGGTTTTACACAGCGCCGTTTCCGGCCATTGCTGGCCGCGTTCCAACACTCGCACCCCCACCCCTGCGCCACCCAACCGCGCGCTCCCGCTCATTGGCTGAAATGCTTCGGACACTGAGACAGACACTACACGCCTTGCAGCTGTCGATGGGAACACACAACCGAGGCGCACAAAGGCGGAAGCGCAAGTACTGGAACGCGGCCCACACGTCGCAAACCGGAAACGGAAACAAAGTTGATGGGTGAAAACCCGGAAGTCGGAAGTCCTGCCTCCTCCATGGCATATAGTCCATTGAAAGGCAGCTTGAACTTTGTAAGAGCGGAGCCCAACCCACGACATGCTTAGGACCGCCCCCTTATTTGAATAACATTTCGACCTGGCAAAGCGTCTGCAGCACGAAATAAATAAAAGTGAGAGCAGAGCATTTTTATTTATTGATTGATATTTAATTCTATTTATATATTTATTTTTTACGGAGCCCCTGAAGTGACATGGCAGAATTAAAACAACAATTTTTTTTAAAATAATAAGCATATTAAAAAATAAAAAATTCTCCAATGTCACTTTAGGGGCTCTGTAAAAAATAAATATATAAAGTGAGAATTCTCACTTTAAAGTGAGAATTCTAAATTTAAAGTGAGAATTCTGAGAATAAAGTCAGAATCCTGCCAAACTTTTTTTTCTCTCTCTTCACTGGCCTTAACCCTGTTCCGTATGAATGTCCTCCAATTCTGTAATGACCTTTAAAGTATTAGTTTAGGGACATGACAGTTACACAGGGGTCAGGTAACGACCAATCACGGCTCATCTTAAAAAAAAAAAGGTGAACCATGATTGATTGCTACTTAGTGATGGACAAACGAAGCTTCATGAAGCACTTGATATTTTTTGACTCCTCTAGATTGCACTGTTGGTTTTAAAATGCAGTGGCAATTTCTCCATTGCACTAGACTTAATCTTTAAATCAAGAGCACCATTTAGAGGAGTAAAAAAAGATCACAAATGCTTCATGAAGCTTCATCTTCCAATCACTATTGTTACCTGAGCCCTGAGCAACTGTGATGTAATTTTAAGTCGACAGCAAGTGGCAAAATGGCCGCCCCCATGTGATGGATAAAAACGGGTGGATTTTGCTGCTTAAACTCATATTACACAAACACAATATTAATCAGAATATCGTAATACTAGTGGGGTTGCATAGAACATATTGTCAAGAAAATTTTTGGGTTGACTTTGTCTTTAACTGTAATAACTTTGCCTCAGACGCATTCAATCCTATTTAATTCCAAATGTATCTTGAGTTGAATGTTGGTCAAAAGAAAGGTTGAGGAAATAAGAGCACCTGTGATGAATGCTTCAAGCATGAGCCCCAGCAGCATCTGCACAGCCAGCAGTGCTATGGCACTCGGACAGTCCCCACTGGGGAACATGGTGCCGTAGCCGATGGTGAGCTGCGTCTCCAGGGAAAACGAGAAGGCGGCGGTGAAGCTGGTGATGTGCTTGACACAAACCACATGGCCCTGCGGGGGGGCGTCGTGATCCAGTACGTCTAGGTCTCCGTTGATGTGGGCCAGCAAATACCAAAGACAGGCGAACAGCAGCCAGTGGGCCACAAAGGATGCGCAGAAGGCCAAGAGGACCCATCTCCAGCGCAGACCCACTAACTGTCCCCACATGTCATGCAGGGCTAACAGCCAGGCCCTACTCGACGCTCCCAGCCACGATCCGGAGGGGCACAGCGGGGGGCGAAGGGTGCAGTGTCCGTCTTTGGTGACCAGACGGTGCCGCTTTGGCGACGACAGAAGAGGGGAGGAGGACACCTTGCCATCCGCAACGCTGGTATTGGATTTGCTTGTCATCTTTACAGATCCTGGAATAAATCAAACAACATTAAGTTTGTGATCAACGCTGAAATTAAATAAGTTCAACATCAAATGTTCCCATAGGATGTGCTCTGTGCACATAGCAAGGATATTATTTGTATTGTGGAATTGCGGTAAATGATGACACAAGGACGTGAAGGAAAGTCATGTCTCTTTAGTCTCCACGCCAAAAACTGACTCTTTACTCAGCAAGCAACAAGCAACTGCCCTTCTTCCCTTTGATCTTTCTTCTCCCTTTGATACGTCATTCTTCCACCCATGGCTTAAAAGGAACCACAACTGTAATGACAAGTTTGCTCTGTATTATTTATTTGGTTGTTACTAACATAACAATGAGATTAATTTTTCAAAAATCATTTCCAGTTAAATACATTTTGTAGAAACTTTATTTGGAGGTATGCGGCATTGTGTAGTGACATAGAATGGCGGCTCTCTGCCGAGCAATGTGAAATGCCTATAAAGAAAGCAAGGTAAGTCTCTGTAGCATTCCTAAAGAAACAACATGCTATCGGGAGAGTCACCCTCCCACACGCCGTGCTCTCATTCACTAGACGCATTCAAGAGTTTTGATCGTCCCTTTAGGAAAGCAACGAGGCTTACCTTGCTTTCTTGATAGGCGTTTCACATTGCTCGGCAGAGAGCCAGCCGCCATTCTATGTCACTACGCACTGAATGCATTGCGACGTAAATAACAATCGGAGTACGTCCAAATAAGGTTTCTACAAAATTGATTAAACTGGAAATGAAGAAAATTTGATTAAACTGGAAATGAAGATGATTTTTGAAAAAAGATTTTTGAAAAAAGATTTTTCAAAAATTATTTAAAAAAAATCTTTTTTAAAAAATATTTTTTCAAAAATATTTTCTCAAAAATCTTTTTTCAAAAATGAATATGTTATGTTATGTTATGTTATTTTAGTAGCAGCCAAATAAATAATGTTGAGCAAACTTGTCATAACAATCCAGGTGCCTTTTAAAGGTTTAGGTCCCTGCTGAATCCTTTGTGGGTCAACACAGTATGATTTTCCACTGGGGTTAGGTTTCCAAAAAATACCCACAATAAATGAAATCCACGAAGTAGTTAGCTTTATGCTTTACATTTATTTTAAATGTTTTAAGGATCCAAGGCCTAGATACACCAATCCGACGTCGGGAATTGAACAGCATTGGGCTGTCTGACCAGTTTACTATCGTAAAGCCGGATCAAGTTGGAATACGTCAGGGGGGCGTTTCCAGCAAATTCGACATGACATTTGATCACTGTGATTGGCTGTTAGCTAGTGGATCAGCGCACGGGGCAAGAAGAGGAAGTGACGAACGCGGATAAACAGTACTGATGAAAAGCCTGGACCATTTTTTCCCCGCTCATATTGCGCATCGTCACCCTGCTGTACATTTAAACGTACATTGTCTGTCTGGACAGAAGCTCGGGAAGATGACTTTGTCTCTTTGGTTCAAGAGAGACCAGCATTGTATGATATTGAAAAGGTATGTCGACAAAGGTATGAAAGCCAAACTATGGCACGCGACTGGATATAGAAGGTAGGATTTACTTTTATATACAATACTTTGCAAAAAGCCGGAGGTTTTCATTCACGTGGGAGGACATCGTGAGAGAAAAGTAACCGGTATGCATTGTTTACGTTTTTATATCCCGCCCCCGTAAAGAAGTTTCTGGTTGCCTTTAGGAATAATGACTACTGCCGCCAATGTTATGGAGGGGAATTACTTCTTGCGCATGCGCTGAAGGTATGTAATAGTTGGGGTCGTTGCGGTGTGTATTTACATTATTTTTGTATGCGACGTACCAACTTCTGGGCCGACACCACAGGTGGTAGGCGTCAGTCACATTTGGCCGACGTTGGATTGGTGTATCTAGGCCTTAAAACCCCTCACTACACAGTTCATATACTTTTCTCATTGAGGTATTTGCATTTTCTCACATTTCTCGTTTAAACATTCTCAATGTTCAAACCTTCATAATTTTTTTAGAAAATAGGTACATTACTACATGCAAAACTGTACACAAAAACAGCAAGGCCGCAAAAAGTGAATCACATTATAGTGAGGGAACACAATATTGGGTCTCATTTTGTTTACTGTACTTCTCAAAAATTCTAGAACAAATATTTTCATATAGACTAAATAATTTTATTGAGAAACATAAGCTTTTGAGCGAAAATCAATATGGGGTTAGAGAAAAACGGACCACCTCAATGGCAGTCATGGAACTCGTAGAAACAATATCTACCAACATAGATAATAAAAAAAAATACTGTTGGGATTTTTATAGATCTAAAAAAAACATTTGATACTATAGATTATTCTATATTAATGAATTAATTAGAAAGGTATGGCATAAGAGGTTTAGCATATAAATGGATGAAAAGTTATTTGGACAATAGATATCAGTACTTGCAGTTTAACAATATACAATCAAAACACTTCAAGATTAATCATGGAGTTCCCCAAGGGTCTGTGCTAGGCTATTCATATTGTATATAAATGATATATGTTGTGATTCAGAAGTGTTTTATTTGCTGATGAAATTTTAAGACTTAAAATAGCACAAAAAGCACATAACTATCTACTCTGCTCAGAAGCTGTTTAAAATTAGAGAGTCCTTATAAGGGGTAAAAGTGCCTACAAAAAAATGAAGAACAAATATTAAGCAAAGGTGTGTGTTTTTTTAACTGACTTGAATAGATGTGAGTCACTTTCTGAGTAAAAAAAAAGAAGAAGCCTACAAAAAAATCAAGAACAAATATTAAGCAAAGGTGTGTGTTTTTTTAACTGACTTGAATAGATGTGAGTCACTTTCTGAGTAAAAAAAAAAGAAGTTCAAAAGCAAAGTTTAAGAAAATTACTTAAATCAGACATGAGCTGGTAAAATTGCAGAGATGTAATTTTTTCAGTATGAGTGTAATGAACATTGTATATGTGAGTATGAGGATATGATTCATAAATGTATTATGGTATATGCCTATGAATTTCATGTACATATGCTACTGGCAAATGTACGCACGTCAAAGTAGACTTGTATACATGAGCAGACTTGTATACGTTTGTTTCTTTCATTGAAATATATTAACCTGTCATTGCATCAATAATGAAATAAGTCAAAACGTATAAAGAATAAGGAGTAGGACTAAATACGTTTTCTTCCTACTTCCTTTTGAACATGTAAACCGTGACTACCCAGATAGCACAAGATGTCAAATCAACATTGAATTAGGGTTAAGAAGGTTGATTTTTGGTTACGGTTGAAGAGTGATTCAATCAACATTGATTCAACAAAATTATGTCAACATTGAAGTTTGTGTTTAAAAGATGACATTGCATCTACATTGTATTTTGGTTGAATTAAAACATTTGAAAGGTCAATGTTTAATTAACGTTGAATCTATGTTTGCCTTTCTCCTTTTTCTCCTTCAGCGGAGAAAGGGATTAGGGGGGGCGGGGGGGTATTCTGTGGACAGGCCTGCTATAATCATACACATAAATATTGCATAATTGCAATTTTATATGATTGCAATTCCTTTTGTTTCAAGCAGGACAATTTCTTATTATTTGAGGGACGCTGAATCCAATGAACGTGAGAGTCCTTAAAAATCAATAAACTACTCTTTTCTTTAAAAGCGTATTTCTTTCTGAATGTTTGAAGGACACTGAATCCATTAAACTTGGTCCTCTGCCTCTACGACACTTCAAAGTTGTGATCTTTCCGAAAGAGACATCATTTTCAATCGCTCTCTCTCTCTCTCTCTCTCTCTCTCTCTCTCTCTCTCTCTCTCTCTCTCTCTCTCTCTCTCTCTCTCTCTCTCTCTCTCTCTCTCTCTCTCTCTCTCTCTCTCTCTCTCTCTCTCTCTCTGTTAAGCCCGCCAAGACAAAAGTACATATTTGTATCATTTCTGTGTGACACTCCTACGCAAAGTTCTCACTCTTTAGACTAACCCAAATTCATACTTCAATGCTTAATAATTCAAAACATGTGGGGAGTTAAGGACACATATTTTAGAATGTTATACAGCTTGCTGAGACGAACAAGTGAATATATGGATCATCTCTATGCGACACTCCTAGGCAAAGTCCTCCACTTTCACATTGTCATTTGAAAGGCTCATATAATGTACGTAACTGTATCCGTATTCAACGTTAAGCATAAATGAGCCTTTGTCTGGTCTATTCCAAATAAGTATTTGCTCACTAATAAGGTGAAGGAAGTGACTGTAATATTAAACAAATATTATTATTATGCATGTAGATTCTAGGGAGCCACTGTGGCTGACTGGTTAGCACGTCCGCCTCCCAGTGCAGCGAACGTGAGCTCAAGTCCAGGCTTCGGCCTTCCTGGGTGGGCTTTGCATGTTCTCCCCGTGCTTGCGTGGGTTTTCTCCGGGTACTCCGGTTTCCTCCCACATTCCAAAGACATGCATGGCAGGTTAATTGTACACTCCAAATTGTCCATAGGTGTGATTGTGATTGTGAGTGTGGATAGTTGTTGGTCTCTGTTCCCTGCGATTGGCTGGCAACCAGTTCAGGGTGTACCCCGCCTACTACCTGTAGACTGCTGGGATAGGCTCCAGCGCCCCCTGCAACCCTTGTGAGGACAAGCGGTTAAAAAAACAGATGGATGTAGATTCTAATTTAGATGATGGTTGAATCAACATTGATATTGTGTGATTTATGGTTGAAAAGCAAACGTTGACTCAATACTTTATCAACCTTGTGCTTTCTATATAGTTTAAACTTTAGAATTCAATGTAAAATCAACCAAAATATGCATGTAGATTCGGATTTAGATGGTGGTTGAACCAACATTGATATTGTGTGATTTATGGTTGATAAGCAAACATTTTATCAACCTTGCGCTTTCTGTATAATTTAAACTTCAGATCTCAACGTAGATTCAATACTTAAGCTGAACTATGATTCAACATTGATTCAACCACATTTTGCTATCTGGGTAATGATTACTGTATAAGGTTTTTCTTCTTTTAAATCTTTTATTTTTCTGCTACTTGTTTATACGTTCAATAAACAAACATTTCATTAAACACTGCTCAAGTTACAGTATAGAGTTAATTATTTCATAATGTACATGTCACATGTGTCTTCCTCCCGCAGTGTGTACATGAACTCTGACAGCCAGATGTATGTATTGTGCGACTGGCAGAGAGTTGGAGTCTTGTCCTCTCCAGAGTTTCTATTTCTATGTCAATATTATTGCCAGGTGATTAGAGCAGTTCCCAGCTGGAAATCTGTCTGAGGAACACAGCAACATGCAGAGTAGGAATGTGACCTTCATCTGCAGGGAGCTCCAAACTTACCACACTGCACTGCTCCACACTCATCTTGTTAGCTAGCTCGTATTCACTTTCAATGGGATTTTACAGGAGTCCAAACTGCTCTGTGAAAATTTGCTTTCACATTGGATATCTTTTGAATGGCAGCAAAATGAAAAAGTTGGGTAATTTTTTTGTAATATTGAAGTTCAGAGGTCACCTTGCCTAATTTGGTGTCAAGAGTACCAGTAAAATTGTGGCATAGTGAAATTGATATAAATAACAAGAAGAACGAAGAGGAATTCAACCCAAAGATTTTCTTTACAATAATATGTTGTATGTGCCCCCACTAGTCTAACCACGACATTCTAATTAATATTGTTCATGGAATATGAGTTAAGCAGCAAAAGCCATGTTTTTATCCATCTTAGTGGGTGGCCATTTTGCCACTTGCTGTCAACTGAAGATGACATCACAATTTCTCAAGGCTCAGATAACAACCAATCATGGCTCAGTTTCAGAAAACAGGTGAGCTGTAAGTGGTCATTAGCTGACCCCTGAGCAACTGTGATGTCATCTTCAGTTGACAGCAAGCGGCAAAATGGCCGTCCCTTGGATTTTTCTGCGTAACGGTACTCTGATAAATATTGTGTTTGTGGAATATGAATTCCACAAACACAATATTTATCAGAATACTGCGTTTTGACCAGTGGGGCTGCATCGAACACATTATTCAAAGTTTTGTTGTTGTTGTTGACTTCCTCTTTAAAACCAATACAAGTAAATTAGGAAAATATTTTTTATTTTGCAAAAGAGTGTCATATTTCTTAGGAAAAGCGTTCCTGGTCATATCCTCTAGAGGGTGCAAAAATTGGAGGTGAATTTCAATTTAAAAGTTATTACTATTATCTTTTAAAATTGAAAAGTTAACAGAGATTCAAATGTAAACCAATGCCCAATTCAGATGACTACACATGATAATACCAAATAAGCACTTCCTCTGTGGGGGAAGCGGTGAATTGATTGATGTGACCCCCAGAGAACTGTGTAAGCATGACAAACACAGAAAAGAAAAAACAGTCCGATCTCGAGTCACTACAGAATTGTATTTATTTTTTTGCTTCAAATTAATCCTCATAGCCAGATTGAGCCCACCAACAGGCCCCTTTGGTTACAATCAAACCATACATTACTAAACTTGAGTAAACACACTTGATCAGTCTCCAAAAGCTCATGTGCGTTTGAGCTCAGCTTTTGAGGACTATAAACAATATTAATGTATTCGTCATTTGAATAAATACATTCACAGTTAATGTGTTTAACAAACACAAACACAAAGCTAACTCATTTACCCCTTCAATTCATTGTATTTCAATATTGCTACTGAATAATGTGCGGTCTGACATTATGGGAAAAGCATCAGACAATACAGTAGTGTGTAAGGGGTCACATGTTAACCATGTGCGCCATAAGGCTTTATTATACTGTACTGGGCCAGTCTGTCGGAGCTATCTGAAATTGTGACCTTAGCAACATTCACAGCATTTCTAATGCATAGCTAGCATTGTTTACTATTCGTTTCCAATATGTAATTTCAAAGTGACATGGGAGTTTGAGTTGCTTGTATCTCTGGAGTGCCTGCACTCCCATTAAATGTGAAATTATATAAAAAGTTACATTTTGCCAAATTCCTAAAACTGTCTCTGTGAGCAAGCCTACACATCCGAATATAGCAGTTTCCCTTAAAATTAGACGTACAATATGCAAACAGTTAATGGCTATTTCTATTTTCATAGTTTCTTGTGCTTGATCGTAAAACGGCCACAAGAGGGCGGCAATACTCGTATCAGCTACCGTCGTGATTGGTATCGGTACTCTCCCATCCCTAGTAAAAAGACAAATTGGGTTTCTCAACCATTTTCATAGTACTTACAAAACCTTTACCACAGTTTTAAAGGTCAACAGCATCTAATTTGACTCCTCCTCCTACTCCATGTGTATAACTTTTAAAAGCTTCCCCTTTATTACTATTTGTACAGTATTTAAAAAAGGGCTTTCCAATTGTTTCAACCTGATTTGTTGTTCAATCTGAACCATTACATTTTATATGAAATAACAGGTGTAGGTTTATCAATTCAATGCATTGTTATTTTTATTTATATATATTTTTTATCAATTGTGTAGTTAAAACTTAATTAAAAAGAGTTTTTGGGCAATTCATGTAGGTGCAAAAGTAAGTGAACCCTGAGCTGCATTGCTTAAAACAAGCAGTCAAGTAAGATCAGGTAGGACAAATTGGTAGCTAAACTAACCACTGAAATAGACCAATGAAATGAGAGAGGTTTAGCGGAGAAATTGTGCATCACTGACTGAAACAGAGACAAAACTACATCTCAGGGGTCCTTGGGAAATGGGTAGTGACAGCACATCTGTCTGGGGAAAGCTATAAAGTCATCTAAAGAAAAATTGAGCATCATCATTCCACTGTGAAGCAGATCATCTGTATCTAGAGAACACTGAAAATTACTACAATCCTGCCTAGAAGTGGACGACCTTTTAAAATATCAGCAAGAACCACAAGAAAAATGACAATTCAGGTAAAAAGCCAACTCGAACATCACATCAAGGGATTTGCAGACCTCTTTTGCTGCATCGGCGACACGTGCATGCTTCAACAATCAGAAGAAAAGTAAATCGACATAATGTAAAATGTGTATATGGCATAATGAAGTGGCAGAGGAATTGAACATCTGCACACTTCTCTGACTGTCACATCAAGTTACATAAATGATCAGGGTTGGGGAATCCAGGTCCAGAAAGTAAAAACCCTGAAACTTTTTGGGTTTTCACCACAGGTGCTTCTATTCGTTTACCTGCCAGTTGAGGAGCACCTGTGGCTAAAGCCAATCTGTGACAGAGTTTTAACATTACTGACTTGGATTCCCCAACCCTGTAAATTATTTCACATGGTCACAGATGGAGTCGGTCCTAATCCGCACTTTTAGATGTTTCTAGAATGTTATAAAGATTGAAGATTCTCTGATTGAGAGTGGCAAACTATTCAGTGATATTTTGTTCAATACAGTCCACCTAAAAGTCAATTCAAAATTTTAATTTTCCTTTAAAGGGGAAGTCAACCCCCCAAATTTTTCTTGATAGTAACATGTTCTAAGCAGCCCCACTAGTCTAAATATGGTATTCTGATTAATCTGGCTTTAGTGGAATATGAGTTAAGCAGCAAAATCCAGCCGTTTTTATAAATATCAAAAGGCGGCCATTTTGCCACTTGCTGTCGAGTGAAAATTACATCTCAGTTGCTTAGGTCTCAGGTAACAACCAATCACAGCTCAACATCAGAAAACAGGCGAGCTGTGCTTGGTCATAACCGAGCCCTGAGCAACTGATGTAATCTTAAATCGACAGTAAGTGGCAAAATGGCTGCCCCCAGAGATGGGTAAAAACAGCTGAATTGTGCTTCATAACTCATATTCTACAAATGTAATATTAATCAGAATGTTATGTTTAGACTAGTGAGGTCACATACAACATATTATTGTCAATAAATGTTTACGGTTGGCTTCCCCTTTAAAGATGGCTCTGGTTTCATGTTACAAAACATGACATTGAAAACGTCATGGTTGTGCTAGTCCATGTAAAACTTTACATATCAAGCAAACAAGGTTCAATTGTTTTAAATTTGTTTAAACTGAAAAAGCTGTACTTTGAATGGATGTAGAACAACACCCAAGTACTGGAATTCACTAACAAGTTGTGGCTCCTCTGCTTTGTTTTGGGAGAATATAAATTCATGATGATGACGACGATGATGATGATTAGCTGTTTTCATACAGTTACTTATCAAGCAATTATTTGAGTTGTTGCTAGTGTGAGGATACTGACAGTTTCTTCCCCAAAAAATTGCCGGTGTAAAAACATTGCCATTTGCACACATTTGAATATGAATCCATCCATCCATTGTCTGAACCACTTATCCTCACGAGGGTTACGGGCTTTAATATTATCACAGATAATATAACACACAAAAAACACACAGCAGCAACACAGTTATTAAAAAAAAAAAAATCTAAACAGCACTTTGTTTTTGTCATGTGTAGTACCGAGAGTCTCCAATAGGAGCGCTATTATTTATGCTATTACTTGCTCAGTACCAGCAATGTATGTTAGAAGCTTGCCGTTCTGAAGTTTGTCCGAGTTTATTGTCAATCTATTGCCACCCTGCACGCTACAACAAATACAAGGGATGGCGAGATCTGGTCCTCGAGGGCCGGAGTCCTGCAGGTCTTGGATATTTCCCTTCTTCAACACAGATCAGTTCATCATTAAGCTCTGCATAAGCCTGATAACGATGCTGTTAATTGGAATCAGCTGCAGTTCGAGTAGGGAAACCTCTAAAACATGCAGGACTCCGACCCTCGAGGACCGCAATTTGTCATGCCTGCATTACAGTTTTCTCCAGGAAAAAAGAAATGGCTGAGCTAGTGGAATCGTGGGTCCACTATCCAAATTGAATATGGCGCAGTAAGTCCTGGCATATATTTGTTGATCAATGAATTGTTTGGTTCACATGAATAATAGCATTAGCAGTTTTTATCATCAGATTGATATGTTTGACAAACCTGGGGCCACCCTTTCAAGCTTCAGGCACAATTGAGTGCTTTATAGAAAATAATTGCAGACATTCTTTGTACCGTTTCAAAAAGTTTGAGTCATTTCCGCAGTTATCTTTAGCTTTTGAGGTTTTCAAGGAGCAGATACCAGGACCACTTCTGCTTCAGCAAATTACATGCCTTGACTAGTGGAAAGGTGACAAAAACGTTCATTTATTTTTGTATTCATCTTCTGTATGTTAAACTGTATGTAATAAGAAGGAATCTTTATGAGAGGAAAATCAGTTCACTGCATCGCAACATTGCACAAAAAGACTTGAGTTTTGAATGACTGGACTAAATTGCTTTTTATTTTTACATTCTATATTACTATATTCTATTTTATAGATTTTACATTTTGTCAGTTAGAAAATGTGACTCGTACTGAGAAAATGTACATGTACCTTTGTTATCTGGGCCATTTTGCTTTAGCATATTTGAGATCAGTAACGTTTTTTTTCCCACACAAAGAAAAATGAAGCCCTAGTATTGCAACTTGGTTACGATTAACATGGGCGATCATAAAATCCCTATCACAGCTGACTGAATGAGAGGTAGGTACATTCTCGGACTGGTCACCAGCCATCAATATGGAGTCTGTATATATCTGGAAGGTTGGGGGAAACTGCAGTACCCGCAAAAAAAACACTTGAGCACGGGGAGTGCCTGCAAACACGACTCATTTTTGGGCCATGAGAGCTAAAACTGATGAATAAAATCACAATTTTCTGTTTTTGTTGATATTTTTAATCTGCAGTATCTCCCTTTAATATGTAAACATGACCCAAGTGAAATTATACTATTAGATCTTTTAAAAATGGAATGCATCAGTGGCAGATGAAGCAAAAATTAGCTCTACGGGGCTAACTTAATGTGTCAAAATGTTTTTCACACATAGTCCACTCTAAATCAATACATAGTATATGAGATATTTGAAACATCTGTGAAAAACAAACATTCTACTTGTGATTTGTTCAAATGTCTGATGAAACCCACAAAAAATGTTGCGGTTTGTACAACATATGTGCAGTAAAAAGACCCTGAGGCTGGTAGAATACTCAGACATCTCTCTTTATTCCCTAATAATGGTGGTTAAATAAGACTTTGAGAATGTCAGCCATTTCTTTTATCTAGAGTCTAAATTTGTATAAAACGAGTAGAAAGAAATGTGACTGCCCATCTCACAAGGCTTCATGTCACATTCAGTCAACTGACAGAGCATGAATGAATTCGCATAGGCCCTTTGTGTCCATTTGTATTAAATGCGGTACTGTCAAACATGTACAAAAGACTCCATTTAATAAACAGTTGTGCTCTTACACAATATGTACGTACTGTCAAACAAACATGTTATACAGCTATACTCATAAAGTTTCAAGTCATGTTTCCTCAAATTGAGTAAACTGATCACATCACAACTCATTGTCCTGATATGACAGTCTATTCTATCTACTCACCTCAATCTGCAGTCAGGGTTACAGAGGGGCCCTCTGACCTTTTCACCTATCAGCTTGTCTTAAGTCTGCCAAGTGGTAAAAGCAGACGAAACCGATCGGAATGCTGCAAATAGTAGTTCCTTTGGCAGGACAGGGTATAAATCCCAGAGAAGTCTTGAGACAAACACCGTTTGTGTCACCACTCAGAGTTTTTTTTATTTTTTTGGTGCTGCAGCCGTAGTGAGCACGACGCTCTCTGCCCCGCCGATTTGCAACTTCCAGCTCCGGGCCGAGGATGATTCAATTGGTCACATTACTCTGCATGGAGCCTATTAGCGTTCCCGGAAGACAGACGACAGAGGATAGAGGGAGTGCATGGGGAAAGAACAACACCTTGTCACAGTTCATTCAAAAAGCAGCTTGTTGCTGGTTGGTGTCCCGCAGCTACTGCTATTTAAGACAAATAAATAATAATAATAATAATAAATATAATAATAATAATAATATTCTGAGATAAAAACGTGCAAATGTTCAACTTTATAAAATGGCAAATTTGCGAGAGAAAAAAAAACTTGTAAATTTGCTAGTTTATAAAGGGGCAAATTAGTGAGAAAAAAACTCAGAAACTTATGAGAAATACACGAGGCGTACTACTCGAATGTTTGTGCCAATACTTTTTTGGTCGGGTTTTCATAACGAGATAGTAATAGCTTTAGCACAGCTTAATCATATGATGTTAATTAAATTAAGCATTCACTCTTTTAAGCATTGGGTATGGGCAACGACAAAGACACCTCGCTTTGCGAAGGTTCACACCCTGAGGATCAAACATTTATGTTCATTTATTAAAATTGATATTTACTTGTACATTTATATTTCCAGAATTATTATTTACACATTCATACATTTTGGTATTTTTTTGTACAAGTATCTTAATTGATGTGTCAAATTTGCTGCTCTCCGTCATTCACTTGCATTTACCTATGGTATGCTAGCATCTGATTGGATAGTGAGGAAGTGTTGTCGCTCTTGCTGATATGCATGATGAGTAAAGTTTAAATTAAGAATTAATCTGTCTCCATCCTGTCTTTTCATTTTATAAACAATGTCTCATTGACCACCAATAAATCCTCACATTAGACTATAGCTACACTACGTGTATTTGTCTAAGTTTTTTTCTTGCAAATTTGCCTCTTTATAAACTCGCAAATTTGCACGTTTTTTTAAAGTGGCAAATTTGCACGTTTTTTCTCGGAATATTACCCTAATACGCAGTCGTAGGATGGGTCTGCATTCAGCATATGGAAGTATTTATTTGTACACATGAAAATCTTGGCTTTATGATATTTGAAGGTGTGGTTTATCGAAACATAAAATAGCAATAATAAATAAATAAATGAATAAATAAGAATGAAAGTATTTGTAGTTATGCAAAATTAAAACAATGCAAATCAAATATAAGATATATGGTGCAATGTTGTGTGTGTGGAATATATGCAGCCGTGCTGTACATACTCATGTGTATATATATATATACATATATATATATATATATATATATATATATATATATATATATATATATATTTAAAAGTGTGTGTGTATATGGGTGTGTGCATGTATGTACTTCTTTACACATGTATACTTCTGTGAAGACTTCTGGGAAGTCTTCTACTTATTGCTGCACTTCTTATTTAACTTAAATTTTATCTCTTTTTATTCTGTTGTTTTTTCTTTACTGTAACTGCAGCTGGACGGAGCCCAGGAAAAAGTTCCCCACGGGGAAAATAAAAGTATATCGTATCGTATCTTAACAGCCTATGGGAAGACAATAGGTTTGCGTTGTGCATACCTTTAAAGGCATCATAAAGACGAGCTGCAGTCCATGAAGTTCTGGTCTTATAGGATTTCAAACCAAATCATGAACAGTTGTTGTGTTGCTCTTGTTTTCACGTCAACCTCCTTAAATGATAGTGACACAGTTACCCCATCACTGCTTGACCTCAGAATGGTTAACGTATTAACCACAGGACTTCTTTGCTGGTGACAAAAGAATAGCAAAGGCACATGACAGGAGGTAAAATGTCAACGATGCTTTTTGACCCTTGAGCAGCAGGAAATCAGTTTGTACATCACATTGTCCTGGATGACACAAAAGTACATCCATGATTATTTACAATGTGCTGTCATCATAAGTGAAGACTCCATTTTCCCATAACACTCAGACCAAGTCCAGGCCACTTGACGGTCTTTATGGTCTAAGGCAGACTACAGACATCCAAACCCACGAGCACCACTCTGAGTACAGCACCGGCTGAATGACATCTTGAGGCCCACTTAAAACAACACAGCAGAGTCTACAGCTGTGCAAGCAGTTCTGTGAGGCTGCAGTTAGCCACAGGGGTGCTAATGCAAACCAATGGTAACTTCATGAAGTTGGTACTCTATGTATTTACCATATTAGCATTCTGCAATTACGCATAACAACATTCAATTGTCAGCAGGTTTGATTAAAGCTGAAGTTACTGTATATTATTCATGAGACAACAAATACGATTTCACGAGCCACTGTCTGTCTTGCCAGCTGTCTACCTGCACTTCAAAGAGAAACATTACTCTTTTGAGGACCAAAATGGACATACTCTGGACAGAGAAGACACTTGGTTTGAAAGAGGAGTGTGGGAGGCCTATTATGACAAGGTTGAGAAACAACCTGTGAACAGATGGTGAGGTATGCGACACTACCTACGTAACTAACTATCACATACAATGCTTTCATCCTTTCATAAGTTTACAGCCACTTTCGGGTGCCTCAATGACTGTTGTTACAACTGAATGGATGATTCCACCCATATGACATGTCTTTTAACAGGCAGATTCCGTTTTCCACTTTATCCCAATGACTGTTGAGACTGAATTCTCGCGGTATTTGTGAATTCACAAACTCCTGAGAATACATCTTATACCGAGCCCATTGATTTTCACCGATCCGAACCAATAGATATCTATAAAGATTAGATGTTTCGTCCATGCTGCTGGCCAATGGAATCGAACGTCCGCATGGGGCGGCCATCTTGCCACAGTCACCTCGCTCAGTCTCTCTCATTCATTACAATGTGTTTTTATCGGACATGTTCTTTTAAAAGGAACCCCGACTGTAATGACAAGTTTGCTCTATATTATTTATTTTATTTATTATTTATTTGGTTTAACTTGTTACTAACATTTGTAGAAACTTTATTTGGACGTACGCTGCCATTGTTATTTACGTTGCAAGGCATTCAGTGCATAGTGACGTAGAATGGCGGCTCTGCCGAGCAATGTGAAACGCTATAAAGAAAGCAAGGTAAGCCTCTGCAATGTTCCTAAAAAAACAACAACACGCGATCGGGAGAGTCAGCCTCCCCCACGCTGTGCTTTCGTCATTCACTAGAAGTATTCAAGAGTTTTGACCGTCCCTTTAGGAACTCTACAAACAATTACTTTACTTTCTATATAGGCGTTTCACATCTCTCGGCAGAGAGCCAGCCACCATTCTACGTTGCAACGTATTCAGTGCCTAGTGACGTATAACAATAACAATGGCGGCGTACGTCCACAAAAATGTATTAAACTGGAAATGATTTTTGAAAAATGAATCTCATAGTTATGCTAATAACAACCAAATAAATAATATAGAGCAAACTTGTCATTACAGTCGGGGTTGCTTTTAATTAACTCCAAATAGTGGTTTATCAAAAATCTACTGATTATCAAGCAGTTTAGTTTATAAGTGTAGTTGTTTATCTTACACACTTGTTAATAATTAAAGGTGGGGTTTGTAAACAAACAATTCAAAATGGACTACCTCCCATGGTTTAACCCATGGCTCAACCTCCCACTCTTCTTGTCAACATTGCGCCTGCCTTCAGTGACACGCCCCCCGCTCTGTGATTGGCTGGAGGGGTGAACATGGACTTTCCACCCAGAAACGTCCCTCTTATGGCAAAACACAACAAAATGGCAAAATACAGGCTGTGGTGGTTGGTGGTGGTTGATGACAAAATCACCACCACACATCAACAAAAGCCCAGAAGTGTTGATTGAGAAGGATTTCATGTGTATACATCCAGTGTTTATTCTTGAGTGAAAACTTAAGACCCCACCTTTAATAATCCATATAGTCAATACATATCCATCCAGAATTATTACTACTTTATTATAGTTTGTGAGAAAGTCCGTGTGTAAGTCCATCAAGTTTGAAGCGAGATAACAGAGTTTACGTTCAGATCACTCACCTTCACTCATAGTCAATACAACAGACCAGACTGCCTGCCTGTGACAAGATGGCCGCCTCGTGCGGACGTTGGATTCTGCACCGTAAGACATCTAAGCCTTATATATATATCTATAATCTGAACCACTGGTGGCTCGGGCCAATCACAGAGCAACATTGTGTTTGGAGTCGGGATATGCAGCTGTGACGAAACCAGGAAGCGCCGACACCATGGGAAGCAAACAAACCTAGAAATCGGTTTTCATTATTAACTAATTTAAACCCAAAAACGTATAAAAACGTTCTATTTTAAATATTGTCATGGTCCCCCAAAAATATTTATACGTTTTTTATGTTTTTTATTCTAGAGCATACAGAAGGTTTTGATGCAGCTTCCGACCTGAAGAGGTGGCGTAAAGCAATGGTAGTTATTACTAAAAAATGACCAGCAGGTGGCAGCAGAGTATAGAGATCAATCAGGGGCATGTTGCAATAATCTCTTTTCCCCAGATTTTTAAACAGATTTGTGAATAATGATGAAACTTAGCTATATTCTAATGCTAATTGCTGCAAAACGGAAATAGATAGAAATATACTTTTTTTCTGACGAAGAAAATACTCTAATCTTTCTTTTGGTAGGTTCCATGTTTTTATAGAAATAGAACACAATATTCTGTGGGCCTTGCAAAATCAGTCAAAATCCAATAAAACAACCTGTAGCAAAGGGGAATGCTTCAGTGAAAATGGCTGGGAGTGAATGAGGTAGAGAACCGCAGGTTTCTCTCTGTTTTGAAAATATATTGTTTGGCTTCAATAATTATCCATCTGGAAGTAAAAATGCAATTTTATCTCATCAATCTTGTTCTAATATTGGCTAAATGGCATTTACACAAATGTTGATGACCTATTTTTTTCATGGTTGACAAACAATATATAAAAAAACTTTTGGACACTCCACAAACAAGAAAGTAGAGGTGTTAAAAAAAAAATCAATTCGGCAATATATCGCGATATGCGGCTGAATCGATGTTTAAACATCAATTTTTTTATGGAAATGTTCAACAAAACGTCTTACTTAGGGTTAGGGTTCATACGTTAAGCATGGAAGAATGTCATATTAATGGAACATTAAGCCTTAATATTTTATTTCAATGTTGTTCAAACATTAAACAGATTCTAACAGATTGTTTGTTAAATACAGTGGCTCACAGTTATAAGCCTGAAGTTTCAGATAAATAAATACATTTTCATACAAATCTTACAATGTACATGTACAAGTTTACTGATTTAGTATTTTCTAAATTTGAGGTAAAATAAAATCGCAATAATCAATTTATAGATTCATATCGGGATTAATCGGTATCGAATCGAATCGTGACCTATGAATCGTGATACGGATTGAATCGCCAGGTACTACGCAATTCACACCCCTACAAGAAAGCAAGTAAACTTTATATTTATGTGAACTTTATAATATATTTTTGTAGAAGGCCAGTTTATTTTCCCATGTATTTGTCTCCCCCTGGCTGTTATACTGTTTTGTATTATATTGTTTGTTCAATAAAACATTATTTAAAAAAGAGAGAAACAAACCTAACATGGACAAATAGACGCTGCAATTAATTATGTTCTTGCAAAATTACTCACTGTTTCCTTGTTGAATGTTGAACAGCGAGAGGCGCTTTGTGCATTTTTAGCTGGTAAAGATGTTTGTATATTTTTTATTAAAGAATTATAACTGTAATTCAACAAAAGATGCCTCTGCCAAATCTAATACTGGGGTCTAAGGAACTAAGCGATAAAAGAAAAAGGGGGTCTTCAAAGCAGCACATACTACTTGTTAATTTATTTTTTATGACCCGCCACTAATAACCACTAAGCTAAACCAGTGATATGGTCTCATGGGAAAATGACTGTAATAATAGTAAATATTTTTTTGTTTTTATCGTTTTCAAGTTTATAGTGTGTCTCAACCTTTTTATTTTTATTTATTTATTTATTTATACATATTTGATCAACTAAAGATCAAGAATATCGATTATCGATCATTGGAAGCGTCTGATGTGATAGTTTTTGTTTTTTGTTTTGTCACCATTTAGTGGTGTATTTTATAATAACAGCTACAACCAAGCATGGAGTTTCAAATACGTAGGTTTTCCTGAGCAAAATGAGTGTAGCTGTAGTGGGTTCCATGTATTTGCTTGTATTTACCTTGTCCGTATTAGTAGTAAGACAGTGTGCTAGTAGGATATCGAATAAATGCTCAAATCAAATGGCTGGTCAGTGGTCATAAAGACTTTAGCATTTATTTGATACTCAACTAGTATTGAATTATGGATGAAACCTAGCTCGCTGCGAAAATGTGCTCACTGGCATTATGGCAAGCCATTATGACATTTATTGCATATCCAGCAAGTACTTTGGCATAATAGAACAACCACATTGTTTCTTATATTGAGGCAAAACTGTGCACTAGTAAATATCCACGCAAAACTTGATCGATGTTGCACATGTTTTTCGCTGTCAACATTGTTGAATTTGTTCTAGTACGTTGTTTTATCAGTGCTTCCATTTAGATTATATTTAAAATCCCAAGCAGTGTTAGCACACTGGTGCAGTGGTTTGCACATCTGCTTCACAAATCTGGAGGCTGTGAGTTCAAATGTGGGCAAGATCAGCCATAAGATCCAGCACACCAGTGGTGTGAGTAAGAATATGTGATACAAATAGCAAATAGTTCTTGAGTATACCTTAAAAAGTACAGTCATTTTTCCTCTTGATGACGAACTATCACATACAACAAGTGAAAATGGGTTTTTATATCAGATGTTTTTTTTGTGTGGTAAGATTCTGTTGAATTCCAACCCCCCACCCCTGTTTACCCCCACTCTCCACCTCCCAAAATACAAATATTCAAAATGAGAATGTCTTTCTTGGTATGTTTATTTTTCACTTGTACTCCCTAAATGCCAATTGAGTAGTGGTTGTGGGTGCTTTGGAGTTGGAAATGACGCATTTGTAACTAAATATCTAACATTATGTACAATTAGGGCGAAAACTGAATCTTTAATGTAATAAAATGTATTCTTGAAAATATGTGGTTGTTGCAGTTGTATTGTTTTCCATATTTCGAGTAATTGTTCTCTGCCGTGCTATGATGCAGATAGTGAAATCATTCTTGGTTGGGGCGTGAACATTCAGCTGAGAAAGTTTTTGCTGGAGCAGAGCCAGGATGATTTAGGAAGAGTTGAAACCCACAAATAGGATCCTAATTTAGGTTCCTGTGGAGTCCAGGTGCTGGATACTGTAAAGAAGTGTTGTGCAGGAGCTACTAAGAGTGCAATTTGTTTGTTTGTTAAAACTAAGATGTTCACTCAGTAATAGATTGCTAGAGTTGTTAGTAACAGGTGTAAATATGGCAGTGAAAGAACAAAATGAAATTTGAAGTGATAGAATTGGAATTGTTGATGGAAGATGCAAAAAAAAATAATCCTGTGGGAAGGCGAGTTAGACCCATTGTTGGTAATTGCTCAAAAGTTGTGCCGCTGGGAGAGGTCACAGCAAACTTCAATCTTGGACAATCAAATGTGCTCTTTTTCTTCCCTTTAAATGTAACCTACTTCTACTGGTTCAGTAATGTTTTTAAATATGTAGACAAAGCTCTAAGAAGCAGTAAAATTTGACAAATACAAGACAAAATATCCCACAAAATAAGCTACCTCCCAATGTGGAGATCGAACCAACGACCGTGAGATTAAGGGTCTATTGCTCAACCGACTGAGCTAACTGGGCTTTTACTGGTTCGGAACTGTTTTTAAATATGCAGACAAAGCTATGACTAAAACGAATGTTTAACCATTGAAGTACATATTAAAATGCAAGAAAATATAAAGGTCTAAATGAGGCATGAATGACGAAAGGGATAGAGAATGCATGTACAAATAAAAACATTTTATACAAAAGATTTATTCAATTGAGAACTATCGCAAAGAATAGGCAAAATAAACTGCTGCCCAAGGTCGAGATTAGGAGTCGAATGCTCTACCAACTGAGCCAACTGGGGTTCTACTGGGTTAGTACTGTTTTTAAATATGTAGACAAAGCTATGACTAAAACTAAAAATATACCACAAAATAAACTACCTCCCAATGTGGGGATCAAACCAACGACCGTGAGATTAAGGGTCTAATGCTCAACCAACTGAGCTAACTGCGTTATTAAATATGCAGACAAAGCTATGACTAAAACTAGCCAAAATATCCCCAAAAAATGTGAGGTTTGAACTTCGGACCCTGAGATTAAGAGTCAAATGCTCTAACCACTGAGTTAACCTGGCATCCATTGGTTCAGTACTGTTTTTACAAAAAAATATAAAGGTCTAAATAAGGCATGGATGACGAAGGAGATAGAGAATGCATGTAAAAAGATTTTTTTTTTATACAAATTATTTATTAAATTGAGAACTATGGCATGAGACTAAAACTAGACAAAATATCCCACAAAACAAACAACCTCCCAATGTTGGGCTCGAAATCCACGATCCTTAAATTTAGAGTCTAATACTCTACCGACTGAGCTAAACGTTCTTCTACTGGTTGAGTAATGTTTTTAAATATGTAGACAAAGCTCTAAGAAGCAGTCAATTTGACTACCACCATTAACAACATAATAGAATGTTTAACCATTGAAGTACATATTAAAAATGCAAGAAAATATAAAGGTCTAAATAAGGCATGGATGTCGAAGGGGGTAAAGAATGCATGTAAAAACAAACTACTGCCAAAGGTGAGGTTCTAACCCACGACCCTGAGATTAAGAGTCTAATGCTCTACCGACTAAGATAACCAGGCTTCTGCTGGGTCAGTACTGTTTTTAAATATGTAGACAAAGCTATGACAAAGACTAGACAAAATATCCCACAAATCAAACAACCTGCCAATGTAAGGCTGGAACCCACGAACCAGAGATTAAGAGTCTAATGCTCTACCGACTGAGCTAAGTGCACTTCCACTAATTGTGTACTGTTTTTAAATATGTAGACAAAGGTATGACTAAGACTAGACAAAATATCCCACAAATTAAAGACCTCCCAATGTGGGGCTCGAAACCACAATTCTGAGATTTAAAGTCTAATGCTCTTCCAATTGACCTAACCGGGATTCTGCTGGTTCAGTACTTTTTTTTTATAAATATGTAGATAAAGCTATGACAAAGACTAGACAAAATATCCCACAAAACAAACAAACTCCGAATGTGGGGATTTCACCCACAATCCTGAGATCAAGAGTCTATTGCTCTACCGACTGAGCTAACCGGGTTTCTACTGCTTCAGTACTGTTTTTAAATATGTAGACAAAGCTATGATAAAGACGACATAATATCCCACAAATTAAACAATCTCCCAATGTTGGGCTCAAACCCACGATCCTGAGATTAAGAGTATAGTGCTCTACCGACTGACCTAACCGGGATTTTACTGGTTCGGTACTGTTTTTAAATATGTAGATTAAGCTCTAAGAAAAAGTAAAATTGAACATTTGACTCCCACCATTGACAACATAATGGAATGTTTAACCACTGAAGTACATATTAAAAATGCAATAAAATATAAAGGTTTAAATAAGGCATGGATGACAAAGGGGATAGTGAATGGATGTAAAAACAAACTACTGCCCAACAAAACTAACAACCTGCCTATGTGTAGCTCGAACCTATGACCCTGAGTTCAGGAGTCGAATGCTCTTCCAACTGAGCTAACCATGCTTCTACTGATTTAGTACTGTTTTTAAATATGTAGACAAAGCTCTAAGAAGCAGTAAAATTGAACATTTGACTACCATAATTGACAACATAATAGAATGTTTAACCATTGAAGTACATATTAAAAATGCAATAAAAATATAAAGGTCTAAATAAGGCATGGATGACGAAGGGGATAGAGAATGCATGTAAAAACAAACTACTGCCCAACAAAACTAACAACCTTCCTATGTGTCGCTCGAACCCATGATCCTGAGATTAAGAGTCTAATGCTCTTCCAACTGAGCTAACAGGGTTTCTGCTGGTTCAGAACAGTTTTTAAATATGTAGACAAAGCTATGACTAAGACGACAAAATATGCCACAAATCAAACAACTTCCCAATGTGGGGCTCAAACCCACAATCCTGAGATTAAGAGTCTAATGCTCTACCGACTGAGCTAACTGGGATTCTACTGGTTCAGTACTGCTTTTAAATATGTAGACAAAGCTCTAAGAAGCAGTACAATTTAACATTTGACTAATGTTAAGTTATTAACATTGTTTTTCAGTTTCAATTTATATTTTAGCCGTTTTGGATTTAGTTATAGCAGTATGGCTCAATGAATAGAATTGTATTATCTGTCTCACTCTCAAAAGAAGGGCAACGGGTTTATTCCATTTGCTATCTTGAAGGGAGTTTTAGTCTCTGCCGGTCGGAAGGGAGGCACAGGCTGATTATTATTGTTTTTCTCTAATCTGATTTATACCCATGGGAACAGATTCTCTTGTTTTTATTGAGTTGTAAACAAATGTATTGTGGGCTGATGGGAGGAGACTTTTCGTATTCACCCACTTTTCAATAAATAATGATGTGCCGGAGTGGACGACACACAATCTGATGGAACACGGCTTCAGTGTCGTCAATTGTTGTCATCAGAAGCTTCTGTTATAATGATACCTTTGCAAAGGGACTTCTTCACCAGGATCTCACCATTCAGTTAATTGAACACGCAAAGAGTACAATACTTAATATTGTCTACTCTAACAAATGGTGTCCCCGACGCTGAATTCTAACGAATGGTGACCTCCGTTGAATTCTAACGGATGGTGGTATTCTGACGTAGAACAAGCTGCGGCGTTCACGGACGAGCGGAACTTCTAGGCCTAAATAAATAAAGTACGGTAAGTGGAGACTTTTATCCACGTAGGGAGGTTCTGTCTGTTTGGGTCCGCTGCAACTGGTTTTTCGTCTTCCAAATTGTCTAAATTTTAAATGAGATCTGTGTGAACAAGTTGTAGTTTGATGTCGTTATAGTTGGGATAATTCCTACGATATTGAACTAAACACGTCGTGGGGTGGTGCATTTAGAAGTGACGTAAATGCAGCCTGTAGAGATGAAGCTTTTTTATACGGGATGAAGTAGTGTATTTAATTTGTTAATTTGTTTTGTTTTTCGTCAACGCTACGAAGAATCCTTAGACCATAATATATATTGAATAAAAGGGTTACCGGATGACGTAAAAAGTCTTTCTTTTTACTAAGTATCGCGAAGATTATGGTATTGCGCTTCTGTCTTTTTTGGCAGTTTTGGCCGATTGGAGGACTAGTATCATAATAGCTCATGACTCTTGGTGAGAACGTCCTATTTGCACGTAATATGTTTTTTAAAAAAGCGCCTGTTTGAAATTGAACAGTATTGAGGGGTCCAGGTTGATTACAGCGATGATTGGATTTTGTATCACTGTATTTGCAATCGAGAGATTAAGTGAATTTTATTTTATTTTTTGGCGCTCCTACGATTGTAGTTTTGGGGTCAGGATTACCGTATGAATTCCTTTTGTTCTACGGTTGAATTCGATAGCGCGTGACAAGTTAGTTTGAAAATGAGCGCCTTGCAAAAATTTTGCAATATATGGAGAACAGTTTAGCTCAGCGGGATTGGATAACTGCTGTGTATAAACGAGAGGTCACGTGATTCTTATGTGTGTCTGTTGTGTGGCCATATGTGTTAACCTATTGTACTATTATATTAAAAGTGAGACGTCACTGTATTGAAACCGAAAGTAAAAAATAGCCTACAGACAAAATGGAGGCGATTTCGACCCGGATACAGAATGGTTTGTCCTGAATGCGCTTCCGGTTTATAGTCGGGACTTGTGAGTCGCAGCCATGCGGAGAAAATAAAAAAAAAGCGTCGATGAAAAATGAAAAACCAAACTATGGATCGATTGTATGAAAAGCTTTCGCTGGACAAAATGGTACGTCAGACTTTTGTATTTTCTTTGTTGGTAATGATGTAGTGGCTGAATTTGATGCTAAAATGACTCCAGCATTTGTGGAGCAGTTTACGGGTGATTTGTTCGAAGTTAACCCGTTTATTGAAATCACCGTACAAGACTGCGGTTTAAATGCCATAAGATTTGTAGACAACGAATTGATAGAATAAAACCGTTTATTATTTTATAATGACTAAAGAGTGTGTGCGTATGCATTTGAGTGTGTGACCTAGCTTCTAAAAGGTGGGGGTTATTATTGTTATTGTGTGTGAGAAATGTGCATATGGTGATTTTGTTTGTTTTTATTCAATATTTTTAACTAAGTTTGGTGTTGTTTTTGTGTGAGATGAGACTGTTGTGATAGTGGCGTTTGTTTTATTAATGGGAATGTGATAAAATAGGTTTTGCGATGTATAATGTTAAGATCCCCCCCCCCCCTCCCCGTTTCTAGGTTAGAAGAAAAGGAGGGGGCTGTGCGTTAGAGCATAATGTGTCCTCGTAGTGGGACTTTTTCTCTTTTTTAGGTAAGAGAGAAATGATAAACAATAAAAATTAAGTAATAGTATTTGAAAGATATTGTTGAGTTTTTGTAGAAGAATATTAAATTAGTGTTTTATTTTTTTATTATTATTTTTTTTTAGTGACTGAGCCAATAGTCTTTACACTTTAATGATTGATGAAGATGGTTAATTTGTTAACTTTCCCTTTTTGGGACAAATGAATAAAGAATAATGATAAAATAATGGTATTTTGTTTGAGCTGTGTTGAGTTGACATGATTATGCCTACATCTGTACAGCTGTGGCTAGAAGTAAGATAGTTGAATAAGAAGTTATAAATGTTTTTGAAATTGACATAATGATAATGATTTTTAATATTTGTTTTTTTTCTGAGTGTGTCATTTCAGAAACTGATGTTTGAGTTCCAAGGCAGATGAGGGTTTGATGGCCTTCACTGATTACAAACTGCGAACAGGATGCGCCCCAGCTGCTGATACGTTGTATTTGCAAGTATTGCTAGTAGCTATTTGGAAGGGGTATTGAGAAAAAAAAAAAAAAAAAAAAAAAAGAGGCTGTGTTTTTTTTACGAAACATTTTTGCGAAAGCAGGAAGTGAACTGTCTTGCTATGATCCCATATCCTCAGTCCGGCATTTTTAATGCATTGTATCAACGAGTGTGCATTTTTTGGTCAGGTGAGCTCTCAGAAAGAAAATGTGTCATCGGATCCACATTGCAGACAGCGTCTGAATGGATGTGGCAGAGATCAAAGGTCAAAAGCCCAGAGCAACAGTCTTCTCCTCCTGTGCCTAAAAAAACATGATGTTCACCTTCCACAATGCCCAGTGACTGTGTACAAGCCTCATTACAGATGTCTCCTCTCATCGAACTTTGTCTGACACAGCCCCGCCCTGAACATTGACTTTTGAAAGCTGGTGGTCGGAATGGGATGTGATCCTTGTTCAGAGATATGCTACATGGGTATATGCAAGGCATTTTTAATGTGTTGAGTGGGGAACTGTGATCTATAGCAAGATATTTCAGGAAATTGATAACGACATATGTAAATTTGAAATGAGGGATTGAGAAAATTTATTTCAATCTATAGCCTACTATATTTTTGCCTATATTTTTGGGAGAATCAGTTTCTGAATTGGTACAATGGGAATTTTATTAATATGATATGATACGATATACTTTTATTTTCCCCGTGAGGAACTTTTTCCTGGACTTCGTCCAGCTGCAGCTACAGTATAAAATAAATTATAGAATAAAATGAATAGTAACAAGTAAAAGACTAACTAGGAGTTTGATGGTTAATTTTAGATTTTTTTTTTCTCTCACAGCACTGTGATTTATGAATCCCAGAAATATTTGGTGTGCTGTGTTTTTTACGAGCCCCACTAATCTGTAAAAGAGGTGAGGTTGATTAGCAGTTTAAATAATTTTTAGTTTGCTTAACTCTAGGAGAATTAGATTAATATGGTTACCTCTATTTTTATGGTCCCAAAGTCATCATATATTACTGTCTTACATTGTATCTGCTTGTGCTCATTTTTATAGTGTTTTGTAGCTTTTTCGTTTACCTCATAGCCTGATTTAGAGGGTTGTGTTATTTACGACGTCTTTTGAGTTATGAGGTCTCTATTTTATCCTCCCTTTATCTTGACGTGTTTGAAAAAATCAGTGGATCTTTGTCAAAATGAGGGAGTTTATGTTTAAGAAATTAACCAATGTAGACGAATTAGAAAATTAAATACAAAATTAAAAGGTTGTGGGTTAGAAAATTAAAAACAAACTTAAAAACAAAATTAAAAAGGTTGTGGGGTATCGGCCTACACTCCAATTGACAGGATGAGTTTGAATGGGATAATTCACAGTTTCTACAGGGAACAAAACAAGAGCGGAAGAAAGGTAAGCTTGCAGCGGGAAAGAGGACAATAATGCATATTCGCCGAATGAAGGTAATTATATTATATTATATCTTTTATCTCAGAATCACATTTGAAAAATGTAATGTTTGGAGCCCAGTGTTTGCAAAAGAGTATAGATAATATGAATATATGTGGGTTTTTTCCAGGATCATCATGATTCGGCCGGTCATGGGATTCTGGGAAGAGAATATATGATATGCTAGTAAAATGATTCCTTTCAGGATGGTGAAAGGCAAAGTTATGCAAATTTAGAACAAATTTAGTCGTGGAAAAAATTACCTATTATTGAACAAAACCTATTTGAAAAATAAATATTTACAAGCTCTGTCTTATATTAATGAATGAGCGAATGTCATTCAACTCAATCAAAGGCTGGGCTCTATTTTAATGTAAAAAAAAATAGATATTTTCCTGTTCCAACAGGACAGGACCTACGGATCTTAACCAAATAACATTTACTAATCCCAACTAACAAAAACTATCAGGGTTTTTCTTCCAAATAAAATTTATGTGGGTTTATGAGAAGACTAAAAACATATTCCGCTCTCAGGTTGAAAGGAGAGACGAAATTCCACAACTGGTCTACAAGGCTGCCGGCTATCTCATCAACTGATGATCATCAATCTTATCACCTCCGACCTGGGAGCCACGTCAGCTGACCCAGTGTTCGGTTCTGGAGCGGCCGTTTCGACATCATTCGACATCGTTTTGACATCATTCAACGGATCAAGTCAAGTGCCTTTTCTTGGGCAATCATTCCACGAAGAGTCACATTTTCGGGCAGAATAATCCCGGTGACAAATCGAAGAATTTGGGTAGTCTACCCCAGATTCTTAAAGAAGAGAAAAACTATTGCGTCACTTTTTTCATTCAACAAAGAACTTCATCACGAGATGGCTTCAGAGAACACATATTCGTCTGCCGATACATTGCGACACTTTTTAATGAACAACATTTTATGTTAAGCCTCACATATGTTATGCTTATTCCACTAAACATCTTTTAAATGTATCAAATTGTTTTTTTTAATGTCATATGATTGCTAAACTATCTCCTCTTCTGCTAAAGGGATGTTTTAAGGATAATTATTTTTACCACACAACCATTGAAAAAAATGTTTTAATGTGTTGAGCTCTCAAGAGCTCAAATGAGGGAATGTTAAGTTATTAACATTGTTTTTCAGTTTCAATTTATATTTTAGCCGTTTTGGATTTAGTTATAGCAGTATGGCTCAATGAATAGAATTGTATTATCTGTCTCACTCTCAGAAGAAGGGCAACGGGTTTTTACATTTGCTATCTTGAAGGAAGTCTGGTACCGGTCTCTGTCGGAAGAGGGGAGGCACAGGCTGATTATTGTTATTCTCTAATCTGATTTATACCCATGGGAACAGATTCTCTTGTTTTTATTGAGTTGTAAACAAATGTATTGTGGGCTGATGGGAGGAGACTTTTCGTATTCACCCACTTTTCAATAAATAATGATGTGCCGGAGTGGACGACACACAATCTGATGGAACACGGCTTCAGTGTCGTCAATTGTTGTCATCAGAAGCTTCTGTTATAATGATACCTTTGCAAAGGGACTTCTTCACCAGGATCTCACCATTCAGTTAATTGAACACGCAAAGAGTACAATATTTAATATTGTCTACTCTAACACTACCACCATCGACAACATAATAGAATGTTTAACCATTAAAGTACATATTGAAAATGAAAGAAAATATAAAGGTCTAAATAAGGAATGGATGACGAAGGGGATAGAGAATGCATCTAAAAACAAACTACTGCCCAATGTGGTGACAAAGACTAGACAAAATATCCCACAAAACAAAAAAAAATCCTAATGTAGGGCTCAAACCCACAATTCTGAGATCAAGAGTCCAATGCTCTTCCAACTGACCTAACAGGGCTTCTACTGGTTAAGTACTGTTTTTAAATATGTAGACAAAGCTCTAAGATGCAGTAAAATTTGACTCCCACCATTGACAACATAATAGAATGTTTAAACATTAAAGTACATATTAAAAATAAAAGAAAATATAAAGGTCTAAATAAGGCTTGGATGACGAAGGGGATATAGAATGCATCTAAAAACAAACTACTGCCCAATGTGGTGCTTAAACCCTCGACCCTAAGATTACGAGTCTAATTCTCTACCAACTGAGCTCCTACTGGTTCAGTACTGTTTTTAAATATGGAGACAAAGCTATGACAAAGACTTGACAAAATATCCCACAAAACAAACAACCTCCAAATGTTGGGCTCAAACCCACGACCCTGAGATTAAGAGTCTAATTAATGCTCTACCGACTGAGCTAACAGTGCTTCTTCTAGCTCAGTACTGTTTTTAAATTTGTAGACAAAGCTATGACTAAGACAAGGTACTTGGTATTAACTTGGTATTGTAGATATCAACTCTATGGTTGGAAACGTGAAGATATACAAGTATGTATTTTTTTAATTTAAATATATTTTTGCAAAATATATTTAGCCGAGCTAATATTAACCAATAAAGTGGACAAATTGATGTAAGGAAAGGTAAAGATTTTAAATGGTCATCCATTGACAAGGTTTGAGAAGGAATGTTGTCATGGTAAATACAATATGATGACTCAGAACTAGATGAGCCATCATTGACTTGTACAGTACACACTAGATAAAACACTAGTGACTTCTGCTATCCAAACATACTGGAACGTGAGTCCACTTAAGCACCTGGGAAATCATTTGGGCTATCAAATTTGCTCAAGGACACCGCAGTCGTGTATCCGGGGGTGGATGGTCTCGAATCGAGTCCCTACAGTGGCAGACGTCAATCTTTACTACTTGTCTACAGCTGCTTGATGCGGCTGTAAATGAAACAGTGATACCAGCATTGGGAGCTATCATCACATATTTGTAAGGCCTCAGCAGGCAGAGGGAACCCTGATCTCAAAGAGCCACTGTTTTAAATGTGTCCCTCCACCAACACAGCCGACACAAATGGTCAACCCATCAGCAAGCTCTGTAGAAGCCTAATAACGGTCCTGTTTATTGAATCAGGTGTGTTGGTGGAGGGAGACAGGACAGCGGCTTGCGAGGACCACGTTTCCCTACCCATGACTGACAGTATATCAGTCTTTTTTGTGTGTTCATTTGCCAAATTATTGATTATAATTACATATTGTATACAGATTACTAATACAAAAAAAAACTTCAACACCCTTGAGTGTTAATTAGCTATGGATGTAAATTTACATATAATGTGAAGTATTACATTTTACATTACATTTCATTCCATTCATTTCCCCTACTACACATCTGCAAAATAATGGGAATCTTGAATATATCCTAGCTGACAGGGTGAGAGTCAGATTACTGTTTAAACTCTCACATTTGTACCTACTGTACAGACAATTTAGGGTGATCATCACTTTTGCATCCCTACCTACACAACTCAAACATAGTAATAAACCTGGGATGCCAAACCACCTAGATATATAGATCTTGTTGACAGTCTTCTGCTCTGATTTAATTATAACTGTTTTGATTTTAGTTATAACTGTTTAGATTTAGTCATAACTGCTTTAACCTCCTCAGTAAAGCTTGATGAGTGTAATAATGTGACGGAACGTTTGAAGATTCTTCCTTCCTTTTCCCACGTAATTAGCAATCTGTTTTGGGGGAGAAAATGTGTTAAAAATGATTCCTTTGTAAAGTTGTATTTGCTGCAAAGGTGCCAGGTTGCCTTAGACCTACTATATTTCCACATCAATCGGCCATCTGTCAATGTGCCAGGTTGTCTGAGACCTACTATATTTCCACATCAATTGGCCATCTGTCAATGTGTATTGAGTACTGTCTATCTTGGGACTTAAGGGCAGCACTGGGGAGGAAGGAGAGAGGGGAGGGGTTTTGGCGGAACCGCTATGCTGAAAGTATAAGAACGACTATAAGTGGGAGGGATCGACACACTGGCAAGGGGAACTTCAGCGTTTTGTCTGTAACTTGTCTGTGTTCAGAAATTTCTGTAAAATAAATCCTTCAAAGGACCTGTTCACCGATCTCCAGTCTGTATTCAGAAAATCAACATTACGAACACGCGGAAAACTCAAGGATCGTTTTCTAACAATCTCAAACTGAAATCATGAAGGGTCGCAGTCCTGCATTTTTTAGGCTCCGTCCACAGAAAAAGCTAGTTTCAATGTAACCTTTACAAGTTTCTTACCGTTCAGGCCGTTCGTCCACACGATGGCGAGGTTTCGGAGCTTGAAACCGATCACTTTTGAAACCAGGCTCCAGAGTGGAAAGATTTCAAAACGCGCCCCGTACGCATCCGTCTAGACACCATATGCAAGATACTCCTCCAGTGTAGACGTAATGGTTGCAGCTCGATGACGATGCATTGTCGCAGATTGATGACGTGTGTGCCAATTCTCGCGTGACTGCGCGCTAACCGTCAGTCTGTCAACAACAATGCCGGATAGCAGTGTCGTAGTCGTTTTGCGCAAAATATTTTGCTTCTTTATTCTCACGTTCAACAAGCAGTGTTGGACTTGAATCACCCGCCATTGTCACTTCTCCTGTATTCGCCTAAAGTCCTCAATAATGTAGACGTGGAGAGAACCAAGTTAGTTTAGCAGCTAATCTCCATTGAGAAAGACCCAAACCAACATTTTCAACCCAGAACATTCCCAATTACTAGGAAACTGTGTCCAATTAACAGATATTTTAGTTAGCTATTTTACCTCTTCAGATTTATTGGGTGACTGGAATAAGAACCTTCATCTGCTCTATGTTATGCACACTTTGAAAACTATTTTGGAACTTCTCTTTACTTGAACACAAACCATAAATCAGATAAATGTAGCCCATCTTCTAATTATAGGAGAGATTAACTGCCTGCGCATTTGTGTCACCCACTTTAAATGAAAACAATTTACAATATTTGGATGCCAACCACTCATGCTGCATACATGCACAGACACACACATTGATCCGATTTCAGTCACTCAAGAAAGATACTTCCAGGCCTTTCATTCAAAACACCATGTACTGTAGGCCGAGTTCAAAACTCTCAACACCATCTATTAGCTAAGAATGTAACGATATCAAAACATCACGATAACAATAAATATCACGATATTAACCTCACAATACGATAATTATCACAATATTGTGGCGAGGTTAGCGTTATAAAAAAAAGCTCATGATAAAAATATATTGTGTTTTTAATATTATTCAGGTATTGTGTTTGTCCTGAATGGCATTTCACATCAGCATAAATAAGTAAATAAAAAAAAATATATTTATTTTTTATTTATTTTATTTTTTGTAAATTATTATTATTTTTTTTTTTTTAAGAGCTCAGTATTGTTCATTCGGAAATGTCATCATCATTGCTCTTTTTTTTATTTTTTTTAATATATATGTATATATATATATATATATATATATATATATATACATATATATATATATATTTTTTTTGTATGTGGGTGAGTATGTGTATGTGCGTGCGTGCGTGCGTGCGTGCGTGTATTTGTTAGCTCACCAAAAACCTATTAGAAAAAATCCCATACCGTTCACCTAAACCGAACACCGCCGTCAGGAGACCCGAGGGGACCCGAGGGGACCAAAGAAAACCAAGGAAGGTGAAATCCAGCACCGACCAGACACCACCCACCGGGCCACCCACCAGAATTCTTCCCCAACCCAAGAAACATCTAAATTCGAACAAATCCCCCAAAAAATAAAAAAATCAGGGAGACCTCAAGAGACCGAAGGAGAGACTGAGGGAAGGAAGGAAGGACAGACAAAGCCGAGTGAGATCCACAGACACCAGCCTCCACCGATTCAATGACCTGAGGAGGAAGCAGATTGTGTCTGAGTTTCGGTAAATGCTGGTGTGGTGGATCTGGCATGCATGAAAATCTCCACCAAAGAGGGGAGCCGTCAACCCCTGCCAGGACAGAGCAAGCGCAACACCTCAGGGCCCCCCAGGCCGCGGCAGCGCCAAAGGACGACCCCCGGGCCCCGCCAGGGCCACCGGCCGGAGAGCCATCCCAGGAGCAGGAGCGCCCCCCACCCCAACACGGCCCGCGCCCCCGACCCAACGCAGCAGGACGGGGCACTGCAGGCCCGCCAGGCACCCCACCGGCCCCCAACCCCCGCACCCCCCACGCCCCCCCCCCGCCCCCCATCTACCCCAACCCAGCCCCAGCCGCCCCCAAGTCCCCAATCCCCCAGACACCCCCCACCCCCAGCACCCCCCACCCCGCAACCCCCCCACCACCCCCCCAACAAAGCCCCCCCCCCCCGACCGACCGGCAGCCCCCCAACCCCCAGCCCCCGGGGACACCCGCACCCAGGCACCGGCGCCGACGAGGGGCCGGACAGCGGAGCGGAGAGGGCAGCCGCGCCCACCCCACCCCCCACCGCGTGGAGGGACGGAACACCGGGGGCAGAAGGGGAGATGGGGGCACCGGAGGACGGCCGACAAAAAAAATTATATTTAAATAAATAAATTATAAGTCAGACTTATGTGGAAGTATAGGGCAGTATACAACCAGTTTAAGCACAACTACACCATGTTTGCCATCTAGTGGTGAATGATGATATTACAATTTCAAATTGTACAGCTATGATCTTCCGGTAGCGAGCAATGAAGTAGGATGCAGTCATCGGAGCTCCCACGAATATAACTCCTAAATCTTTAAATAAGCACACATTTGAATCGAAGTTGGAATTTTTCATCTGCTGTACAACTTCTATGCATTTTTTTTTTACCGTCAAGCATGTCGAAATAAATGAAAACTGACGGTAGACGCCGGGGGAAGACGGCTGCGATGTTTTTTCGCGGCCTGCATCGCCGGTAGGAGCTGCGCCATGCTGAAGCGAAGCCCCCCCCATCGGCTAGTGAAGTGGGTCAACCTGAAGCTGTCGGTGAGGTTTTTAAGGCTGAACTGATAGCGTCAATGACTGCTATCTTCAAGCGTAAACTTCAAACGACCTTGGATGGGAATTTGTCAGCCATTGAAGTCGCAGCTACAAGCAGTGAAAACGGAGCTAACAGGTAGCATTGCTAGCATTCAGCGCAAGGTTACCACTTTGAAACAAACAGTGGGGGAGATGGAAACAGCACTATCCACTTGCACCGATGATGTTGTTGCACTCCAATCCAAGGTTCAACAACTATCTACCGAGTTGCTGAAGTTGGGCAACAGATGTGAGGATCTTGAAGCAAGGTCGAGGCGTAATAATTTGTTTGTGGGCGTCCCGGAGGACTCAGAGGCCTCGGTGTCTACAGAGGCGGTTGCAGCGCTACTTCAGATGACATTTAAGATGCAAAAAGAGCCCTTAGTTGACTGTTGGCACCGCTCATTCAAACCTAAACCAAAACAAAATGAATCTCTATGTCCTCTAGTTGTCCGTCTGCACCACCACAAGGACTGCATCGACATTCTAAAACAAGCGAGGACACTGTGTCAGATCAAGATCCAGGATATGGTTATCTCTGCATTCCCTGACTACACTGCAAAGACAGCACGCGATAGAGCAGCCTTCAACCATGCAAGATGACATATGCATGAGATGAAGCTGGCAGGTCTGCGTTTTGGGTTGGTGTTTCCAGCAACTCTCAAAGTCTCCTACAATGGCACCCAGAAGGAGTTCAAGTCACCAGCAGATGCGGAGACTTTCATAAAGACTTTGGGCAAGTAGTGATCGCCTGGGAGTACACCAACTGCAGCTAATATAACTATTATGTCAAGGGAACATTAACCAAAATAGATACTTCGCGCTGTTGCGCTGCATTATCCATTTAGCATTTTGCTTCTTTTTTGGGGATGGCTAGGTTGAAATTGGTGAAATTTGTTATTATATGTGTGTTGCTATGACTGGAAAATTTCCACTACATAATCTACACATATTATCAAAATTATTGATGACGATTTAGTTACGATGTTTTCACATTTACTGTACATAGTGTATTATAGTAATTTAAAATACAACATTGAGATAAAAAAAAGAAGACTTTTCCAATGGTTAAAATACAAATAATTTTGTACTTTATGTTTATGCGCATATTGAGAGTTATGATTTGCGGGGGTTCAGATTTAAGTAAACAAAGTTTGCCAACCGAAAGCATGATTAGGTTCTTAACTCCTACAGGAGTTTGCACTGGGTACTTTTTCATCGGAGTCTAGGTAATTGCTATTGGGTGGGAGGGGTGTTGATTCGAGTTCAGGCTTGTTTAAAATTGTTGTCTATTGATGTGGTTGGGTTTTGTTTCACCATTGTCTATTCTTCTTCCTTTATATTTCTTCTTTTTGTGGGGGTGGGGGGGACTCTCGTTCCTTTCATTTTTCAAATGCTATGCTATAACAATGGCTACTACAAACAATTTACTTAACTTGGATGGTGGCTCTCCTCTGATATTTCGTCAGTTGGAACATCATGGGATTGGGAAGTCCCGTCAAACGGACGAGGATATTTGCCCATTTGAAACGTCTTAAGGCTGATCTGATGTTTCTGCAGGAGACCCACATGCGGAACAAAGATCAGATCAGACTGAAATGCCTATGGATCTCTGAGGTATTTCACTCCGACTTTAATTCTAAGTCAAGAGGGGTCGCCATATTGGTGCATAAATCAATTCAATTTAAAACCTTAAAGGTGATTGCGGATAAAGATGGTAGATACCGTAGATACGTTATTGTTTCTGGGTTACTATTTCACACTCCGGTGCTATTGGTTAATGTTTACGCTCCCAATTATGACAGCCCACTTTTTATGAATAACCTGTTTGAACGACTTTCTTTATCGACTGATTGTCTGCTGATATTTGGGGGTGATATGAATCTGGTTATTACGCCTCATTTAGACCGTTCTAATCCACGAAACATGACACCATCTGTTATGTCTAAGATTCTTTCTGATTTTATGTCACAGATTGGGTGTGTTGACCCTTGGAGACATTTCAACCCTCAGGCCAGAGAGTATTCTTTCTATTCGAATTCACATCACTTGTTTAGTAGGATAGATAATTTTTTCATTGATCCCAAGTTAATATCTAAAGTGATATCTGTTAAATATCACCCCATTGTAATTTCCGATCATGCCCCTCTTACTTTGGACATTCATATATCATTGCAGCCCGCTATTTGTCTCGATGGAGATTCAATTCTTATCAGATGACAATTTAAATAAATTAATCTGTGATGAAATAGAAAATTTTATCGCACTAAATAAAAGTAAATCTGACACGATCTCCTACTCACTTTTGTGGGAATCTATGAAAGCTTACCTACGTACATGGACAAATAATATCCTTTTCTTGTAATTTGAACAAAAACAGAATGCAGAACGTGCCCTTTTGAGATCCAGAGCCACATACTTTGAATATGGCGATAAAGCAGGTCATCTCCTTGCTCATCAACTACGTCATCAAGCAGCTTCGACTGTCATTTCACAAATCAAAGACTCAACTGGCATGATACATACTGACCAAATTGCTATTAATTCAATTTTTCGCTCATTTTTTACATCACTTTTACAGGTCTGAAGTCTCATCTGACTCTACAGTGATGCAGTCATTTCTAGATTAAATAGTTTTTCCTTCTATTACACCACAGGATGCTGCAACTCTTAATTCACCACTGACCGTGTCCGAAATAATGGCAGCCATTGATAGCATGCAAAACAATCGAGCCCTGGGTTTAGATGGCTTTAATTCAGACTTCTTTAAGAAATTTAAATAATAATAATAATAAATTGGCCCCGCTTTTGCACTCTGTTTATACTGAGTCATTGAAAACTGGTACCCTCCCGCCTACTTTTTGTCAGGCCTCTATTAGAAGTTTTGCTTAAAAAGGATAAAGATCCTGACTTATGTTAGACCCATATCGTTGATGAATGTGGATGCTAGAATATTGTCGAAAGCTTTGGCTCTACGCCTTGAGACCATTTTACCAACAATCATTTTAGACGATCAAACTGGATTCATAAGAGGGCGCCAAATGCTCTATAATATTCAGACTCTTCTTAATGTCATTTAGTCAAATACAAATAATTTGCTCCCTGAAGTGGTGATTTCGGTAAATGCCGAAAAGGCCTTTTACAGAGTGGAGTTTAATTATTTATTTGAAGTGTTGGGCAGTTTTGGTTTGGGAGGATTAATATGATGAAGATGCCTAAATTCTTGTTTCTCTTTCACTGTGTACCAGTTTTTTTGACAAAAAAATCTTTAAAACCTTAGATCAAACGATTTATATTTTTTTATGGAAGGGGAAAGTACCCAGGATTCGTAAAGCAGTGCTTGAGAGGTGTAAATTCAATGGAGGGCTATCGCTGCCAAATTTCCAATTGTATTATTGGTCTGCACATATTCTCAAGATTTCATATTGGTACGCCTCAGCAGATTTGTTGTAGTGTAAATTTGAATCAAAATCTTGCACATCATCTTCTTTATCAGCTTTGGTTGCCTCCTCTATGCCAACTGACCCCTCTGTTTTTTACACATAACCCAATAGTACGCTCTACTCTCAAAATATGGTATAAATTTGGGAGGCATTTTAAGTTTACTCTTCCGTCTGTCTTTGGTCCATTACTGATGAATCATTTATTTAAACCCTCAATGCTGGATATGGGATTTTCAGTCTGGTGTGACAGAGGTCTCAAAACCTTCAATCATTTATTTAAAAATAATGTTGTTTTTTTTACAGTTTTGCAGACCTCTCAACTGAGTTCGGTCTTCCTACGTCCCAGCTCTTTCGATATTTTCAGGTCAGACATTGTGTCCAGTCTTTTTTCCCAAGCTTCCCTAACTTGCCAACAATTCAGGTATGGGAAGAACTCTATCAATCAGACCCATTTCAAAAGTCACAAATATCAAGGATATATAATGAGCTGCTTGATTTAGGTAGCATCCCTGACGATCGGATCAGCAGGGCCTGGGAGGCCGAGCTTGGGCTGACCTTCGACAATGATTGGTGGAAGGCTGCTATTAATTCCTTTCACACAAGCTCAATTTGTGCACTTCTGACTCTTATACAATTCACGGTGGTATTCAAAGTTCATTACTCGAAAGCTAAGCTGCCTACAATACACCCTAATGTGTCAGATAGTTGTGATAAATGTCATCTTTCACCGTGCAATATAACCCACATGTTTTATTCATGCCCATCTCTGTCTAAACTAAATACTATGTCCAAGCTGCTTAATGTCTCAATGAATGTCTCTCCATTTGTTGCCATTTTGGGAATTCCAGTAGATTATATGCGGTTTACATGCACCTAACAGGAAGTTTTGGCTTTTACATCTTTGATAATACAACATCACCTTCTTCTCCAATGGAAGTCCACTAGTCAGCCTTCCAGTTCTTTGTGGATGAGGGATGTTATGTCTTTTTTGAATGTGGAAAAAATTACATACTCAAGGAATCATAATTCAACTATATTCCAGAAGAAATGGGCCCCCTTCCTGGCACTTTTTAATTCCATCTGATACCTATTCATGGAATTGTCAAGCTTCCCCTCCTCTCTCTCTCTCTCTCTCTCTCTCTCTCTCTCTCTCTCTCTCTCTCTCTCTCTCTCTCTCTCTCTCGCTCTCTTTCCTTCTCTATTTTGCTCTTTTATATCTATATATTCTATTTTAATTATTTTTTTCATTTTAAGAAAAAAATATGAACATTTATGGTGGTAGAATGTATAGACATTTCAAGAAGTTTGTCATGCTGTTCCAAAAAATTTGGACACACTATTGGAGATGTTCTGTTGTGAAATGACACTGTTTTCTCTTTGCCTACATGCCAATGAATATATTGAACACAAAATTGTACAGCTATCGCCTGCTATTCGCTGATAGGTCCTGGGCTGGCCCACAAATAGTGAAAATCCACATATGCCCAATGAAATGCATTGGGGGGCATATCATTTTCTTGCAAAACACACACACATAAATTTCCAATGTACATTTTCCATGGAAAATGAGGGAGCAGTGGGATTCTCCACACAAAAGCACCCAAACGGGGTGGGGGAACATTTCTTAAAAAATATTGAAAACTAATCTGTAAATAAATGAATTCACAGGGGCCAAGCCGTGAGTATTTGGGGGTCCACTGTAGTAGAACAAACATGTTTATATCCCAAACCCCTGCCCTCCACCACCACCCAAACAAACCTTCTCCTTCCCCGACTTTTTTGTTGTTGAAAATTCTGCAATTTTGGACTGAATCTTTTTTACCAATTAAAGTGGTAGCGAAATGATTCGGATCTCATTGGACGGCACTTCATAGATGGACAATGGCCCAAAGCATAATGCAAAAGCATTTTGCGCAGCCTCCTCAGCTTGCTCATGCTTTTGCAGCAAAATATTTTGCTTCTTTATTCTCACGTTCAACAAGCAATGTTGTACTTGAATCACCCGCCATTGTCACTTCTCTTGTGTTCGTCTTTTTCATGTTGTTTTGATACATACAAAGCCATGTTTGTTCTGTAGATTGCAAAAAGTTAGAAAAAAAAAGTGTTTGTCTTCTTCGCTGATTCTTCATCTACGCTTTCCGTTAACTCCCTGTGGCTGCGCTACAGCGCCACTCCAGACTTGGCATATACATTACAGCCGTTAAACGTCCTCAGCGTCTTCTTTTGGACACACAGAAGTCTTGAAATGCTTCTGTGTGTACGTTATTTGTTTGAGGAACAAAGCTGGCTTTGCTTATGTCTAGACGGGCGGGGCCTTAGTCTCGTGTTTCCCCTTTGTCTGTGTCGATTTATTGTTGTTTTCTCCTGTCATGATTGCCGCTGTTTTGTCCTGTCGTTACCCCCATATCTTACCTCGCTTGCCATGTTGGGCTTTGTTTGTTTTTGTTTTGTTAATTTAAATTCTTCTCTGAAAAAAAATGCAATTAATGTTGAGCAATTCTGATTTTATATTACTTTTTAGAAATAGGGACAGTCACGCGATCATCATGGCGTATTGCGTGCTGTAAACATGAATAAAATCACATGACTACCGTACAAAGAGACTCACGAGGAATTTTTGTGGCATTACGCTCCATAGCAAAGAACCACTTCTTCAAAAGCAGTATAGCCACGGGGGACTCACCAAAGATTTGTGTCGAGCCGAAAGTGAATGTGAAACTGTGGCCGATGATGAGGACGCGTTGAGCTGCCCCATAGCAAGTAAAAGTTAGGGACCATCCACAAATTACATAATCCAGGGTGACGTATGTGGGACTCAATTTACCATTTACATACCCTGGTATATGTAATTTGTGGACGGTCCCTCACATGGATGATTGGCACAGTATTTGGCGATAGAAGATGGCATTGTTAAGATGGCATTGTTTTTGCCCATCACGTAGGCTAACTCGCATTGAAATGAACGAAGGCGGCCGCTGTTTATGCAAAGAAACGTCATCGAGATCAGGTGACTGGATAACGGCGCTGCCCAGGCTATGTTATTATTTTGGTACTTAACTCATTCACTGCCATTTACGGCTATAGACGTGAAAAAATCATTTTAACTATTTCTATTAGTTTAAATTTTGTTCCACTTTTTAACAAGAGTATGAAAACCTATAAAACATTTTTATTATACATTTATAACAGATATAAAATGTATGATTAATCGTTAGTTAACTAGTGAAGTCGTGTGATTAATTACAATTTAAAACAATTATCGCCTGACGCCCCTAATTAAAAAAAATAAAATAATAATAATTTGGGGCGTCAGACGATTAAAATTTGTAATCGTAATTAATCACATGACTTCAATAATTGACTCACGATTAATCACAAATTTTATATCTGGTATAAATCACCTGACCTGAATCTAATTGAGCATAATAAGTATAAACCCAGTAATGTTCTTGTTGTAGCATGCAGATAAAATTTTATTCTGAATTACTCTGCAATTTCCGTCTACTCCAAAGTTAACATGAAGAAATAAAGCCTCGTTTTCTGTGGTCTTCATATGGAAGGCACAGTGTGACCCATTTTTGTTTGTTTGACTAAGCTATTGCCATCCGACCTACACATCCCAGATGGAAACCTCAGTCAGATCAGATTTAACTGATTAGCACTAAACCGTGCTGAACTGTTACATTTAAAATTACTTAATTTTATTGAAGGTGCATTCAGTGCATTTACGTTACATTGCATCAATTACCCAAACAATGACACATGAACAAAGGTACAACTTCAGGCAGAGATGTACATTTATTTGGTTTTAATAGCCCCCTTTTCAATTAATGTGAGTGCCTGTGTGTGTGTGTGTGGGGGGGGGGGGTGCATGTGCGTGTGTGTGTGCGTGTGTACTGTGTGGGTCTGATTTCAGGTAGTGCCAGAGCTGACCTGCTCAGCTCATAAAAACTTGATTGTACTCAGTGGAAACATGAGTGTAGCGGCTGATAGGTCACGGGTACTGAAACCAGTGTGACCAGCTTGTTTTGTTCTCTTGCGTCTAAGCACATTCTCTCTACCTCCAGAAGAAAAGTCTTATAAGGAGAGCTCACAAAGTGCTAAAGGACTAAAAACTTCCAAAACATTATAGGCTACAATAAAAAAATGTAAAAACTATCATTTGTTACAGGAATGCTTGTCTAAACAGATGTGTTTTAAACTTCCTGTTGAAAATTTCCACAGAAAAAGAAGTGTCTCGCTCAAATGGGATAGTGATGGGATTTTCGGCTCTTTTGGGTGATCCGGTTCATTTTGATCAGCTGAGTGAAAAGAGCCAGCTCCTTTTGGCTCTCAAACGGCTCTTTTAACTTTAGCTTTTCTTTTAAATATTTACGACAAATTTAGCATACATTTAAAAAAATGCACTCTACTGACTACAAATAGCAACAATTATCAAGCAAAGAAAATGACTTTTGTTTATTTTATTGAAAATTAAAAAAGCTACAAACAATAAATAAGCAACAAAATTAAAACTTCAACCAACAACAATCCAAGTAACAATCACATAAAAATAGTGAGTAGTAATTTAAGTGTGACAGCAACAGCGAACAAAACAAACATTATTTATAAAACTGTACATTAGAACCTGCGTACAAAAGTACTTACGGACGAAACCCAAATTTCACGTACGCAGAATTTTTTATTTATTTATATAACCATGCGTAGACATGCGTAGATACACATACGCACACCTGCATGCAATTCCCCTTTATAAATGCCACACTATTCCATACCGTTTTCCGCCCCAAGTCCGCCTATTTCACGCCATATTTGGCAATGCAACTAATCTGCGTATTTATAATTAGCATGTTAACACCAAATCAAAACAATTTGGGCAAGAAAGAAGGCTAACTTCCCCATGATATACATAGAATTTTTGTGTGAATAATATATATATTTTTTTTAAATGTAAAAAAAGATGTATATTGAAACCTTCATTGGACAGGTCGAATCACGGAAGGCCGTGACTGTTTGGGAGCATTGCCAATAAAAGCAAGCAGGACGAGTTGCGATAATCCCGCCACAGGGCGCACAGTGGCAGATTTAAAATAATAATAATTATAATATTTTTTGTTTTTAAACATAATAATAATAATAATTTGGTCTGATACAAAGGGTGACCATAAAGAAAGTAATTTGACCAATGTTATTGTCTTTACTCAGATTTTACTAATGCACTAGCGAAATTGTCTCCAAAAATTAGGCGATCAATAGGCCGCCCTATAATTGGTGTTATCTATCAATATTCCTAATGTGTTGTTTACAGATCTTTATCCAGCATCACGGCTGTGTGGATTGTATTGTAAACGTTCATGACAGACTTTATTGACTCGTGGGTCTCTTTTATTCTTTTAAAGTTTCACGTTCAGTTCGTTTTCTATAAATACCACCTTTGGCGCAGAAATGTTCGTACGTAGAGTTTTGGCCTCATTTTGATCGTACGCAAGTTTTATATATGAGGGCCCAGGTCCAGGATAAAAGACCATATTTTATTTCAAATTGGCATTCAGAAAAACTAACTTTTTCTCTGTTTGTTTTCTCCTCCTCCTCTCTCTCTCTGACTGGCTGAGAGACGGAGCAGTGCACTGCATGCCCTCGCCCCTCCTTTTTCTCTTCCCGTCTTTCCCTCTCTGAGCAGCGCAACAAAACCTGGCTTAACCCGTCGGTGTTATTTGTCCATTTTCTGGCATTTTTATCTTTTTCTGTGTTTCATCAAAGAAAAAGCTTTTGAAAAAAATACACTAGGGACCTGACATTTCACCAGAATTGTTAAAAAATGTAGAAGTCCAAAATGGCGCCATGCTGCAATTTATAATTATTGCAAACAGGAGGGAGAGATTCACTCGAAATTCTTGTAATAATGGCCGATTTTGGCTCATTGATATGCTGTAAACCTGATGTGGTATAATGCATTTTCCGTGATTACTGTTGCAATCGCTTCTTTGACGAGTCATAAACATGAAAATAGAGGAATTTGTGTGTTGAGAGTTTTAACACCCAAAATCCACTAGGTAGCGCCGTAGGCTAATACATGAATTTGCTTGTGCAAAGCCCGCTGCAGATTGGTCAAAATGTTTGTGATAAAAACGGTTGGCATTACAAAAAAGTTTGGTGTTGATGTGTCTGAGCTCACTTTCAGTCTATTTGGGCATGCATATTTGCAGGTGTGCACAAGAAAATACAAAGGTGCTGCCCACAAATGCAAAAAAAAATTCACTTGTTTATTGTTATTGTTTGAATTTCAACTTACTGGTTGGGTGTTGGAACTTCTTTACTCTTATTGGTTCTGGGCATTTTTGAGGTCGTTGTTCTCGCGATGATCACTACTTTGCATTTCTTTCACCACAACTGGTAGCAATGGCTAGAAAGATGGTATTGGAGGACGCGATTCGGCTCGTTTCAGAAAGTACTAATTCCGAAGAAGAATTTTATTTGGACGCTAGTTCGGAGAGCTCGGAAGAGGTTGAAGAGTCTACTCTTGGACTTTGAATGCCAGAGAAGGAAGAGGATGATGACGATGAATACGGAGATGAGCATGACGAGGTGTGGTAAGTGAACGCAGATCGCTGAGGTGAGAGCGGGTGGGTGGGGTGGGGGGGGGGGCGTAGATGAACACGACGAGGAGGCAGAGGATGATGAAAATGACGGTGATCAGGGCAAAGAAATTAGTGAATGTCTCTCAAAAAATTTAAAACTATTATGGTCTCCTACTCACGAAGTGGCCACACATGATTTCCCCCATCCCATTCCTAACCCCGGGGCAACCCTCTATGCAGTAGCCAGAATCAGCAGCCCTGAAACTGTTTTCCAACTAGGGCATCATACAGCGAACCATAAGAAAAGCTTCAAGCGGCTTGAGGAACTAGGCAAGGCTCTAATTTGGCCTGAAAATTTTAAACGGGAAGCAAAGCCTTCTACCGAAGGCTTAGTGGAGCAGGTGGAGCATGCAGAGCAGCGTGCTGGACCCCCGTCTAAGCGCAAACAATGTGGCCTTTGCACAAAGCCACTTCGGGCTTCAAACGTTTTGCGGAAAATGTGGCACTTACATTTGCAAAAAACACATCAAGACCCATTGCATGAAATGTTAAATGGAAAAAAAAATAGTTCTGGTGTTTAGTTAGTAGTAGTTCTTCGTTTCAGTAACTCGTGTTTCATGTTCATGAATTCTGCATATTTGTTCTAAAGTGTTACTCATAAATTCTGTCATCAAAATCAGTTATTGTGACTTTGACCTTATTCTAAAGAAAAAAATATCTTGTTACGACTTATTGACTTATTCAAGGATCTAATTATGTTATATGAAATATTTTACTTTGATTTATATCTAACCATAATATATATATACAGCATAGTTAGTTTTGCTGTTAGCATAATACTGCTATTATTGTCCATTGGGGCATAAAAAAAATAAAATAAAATTTTTTAACTATATATTTTGGTTGGTTGGTTAGATTGGTGGGTTTGGTAGGTAGATAGGTAGGTGTCTAGGTAGGTAGGTAGGTAGGGTCGTGGGGAGGTAGGTAGGTAGGTGATGCGTGACATCAACTGCAAAATGAACTTTTACCCTAGTCATGAGTTTAGCCGTGTATATTGTTTAAATAGTGAAATGGTGGAAGGGAGATTTGTTTGGAAGGTGTAACTCACATACATTATGGTATAGCGGCAGCTATCAAGAAGCTCAGTGTAGTATTCCGCAGGACTCTCAGCTCAAACTTTTTTTTTGTTAAAGATAAATTGGTCCTTCAGCAAGCCAAGTATGTTCCAAACAGTGAATACCGGTCGCCACTTCCTCCTTTTGTCCGTGAACTTTTTTAACTGGCGGTGTGTCGAGGACACGTACAACATCAACACGACACATTTGCCTCATCCTCATATCTCTCTCTCTATCTCTCATATAGTGGAAATTGAAATCCTCGAAATTGTCATGAGTAGGTAGTGTTTGTTGGACCCCAAAAGAAAAGAGCAGACCCAGCCAGGGTGAAAGTCACACAATTTTAATCAACCAACAAAAAGCGCACAGCACGTGGACAAAAAGGTTGCCCAACAAAAGGCGACGACTACAAAAAGGTGTACGTGGTGGGCAAAAACAAGAAAACACAAAATCACGTATGTAACGGAATAGTTACATTTTTCTTTGTATTCTAAATACGTAACGCCGTCATATGTATTCCGTTACTCCCCAAGCCTGCCTAGGTTACCTCCATAGGGCCACACAACTAAATGCTGCTGGAGTGTGGTGCTTGTGGGTAGAACCACACTTTTAAGTGGGAAGTTTTGAGAATCTTTTATATGAGATTTATATAAAAAAGATGCCTGTAAAGCGGAGTCAGTTTGGATCGTTTAGTTCAACAGTTGTATTTTACAGACGCATTGTTTTCAAGGATAACAACTATTAGATTAGAACAGTCTCTGAATGTAATTGCACTTTCTGTTTGATGATTTTACATTAATTACAAGATTGTACTCAAGTAAATTACAAGCTTCGGAGAAAATAGAAGTAGAAAAATACGATTAATCGCAATTAATTACAGAAAACTGTGATATGATATGATATTCATATATGTGACGAACAAGATCAGGGGTGCCCAAGTCTTGTCCTCGAGAGCCCCTATCCAGCCTGTTTTCCATGTTTCTCTCCACCAACCAGGGTTATTATAGTTTTGGAATTTTCATTGTAATTAATTTTTATTTCGTTTTGAGTTTTTGTTTTTTAAATTTAGTTAGTTTAAATTTTTTTGAGGGTGGTTCTGTTAGTTTTTATTAGTTCTAGTTATTTAAACAATGCTTAGTTTTAGTTAGTTTCAGTATTTAAAAAAAAAAAAGTGTATTACCTGTGTGCAAAGGTGGCAAATCCAGGTCCATAAAGTAAAAACCCTGCCACAGTTTGGTTTTAGCCATTGATGCTAGCTAGCTAGCTCCTTAGCAGGTAAACGAGCACCATGGGAGCTAGCTAGCTAGCGCACCGGTAAATGAGCACCATGGGAGCTAGCTAGCTAGCTAGCACCTGAAAGTAAAAACACTGCCATATTTTGGCTTTAGCCCCTGAAGCTAGCTAGCGTATTTACGGAAGTAGTCACGGTAGCTACAACGGCGCGACAATCAGAGGTGGAAAATCCAGGTCCAGAAAGTAAAAACCCTGCCACAGCATAAAGCTTTAGCCATTTATGCTAACTAGCTAGCTAGCTAGCTCCCTAGCAGGTAAACGAGCATCATGGGAGCTAGCCAGGAAGTTAGCTTTCTGGACCTGGATTTGCTCTCTGCTTGTGCGCAATATTTGATAAACACCATGGTAAAATTATAAAAGTAACTAATTTCTTAGCTAGCGTTGCATTTGGTTGTCGCCTCGGAGCGACGTCATCCGAAGGTGCTTTTCTATTGGCTGCTGCTAGAAGATGTCACTTCCGTTTGATACTTTCAAACGTCCTTATTTCGGATAAATAAATCTACTTCAAATCACATTTAAAATCATCCGCAAAGGCTCATGCATTAAATGAATTACCAAAGACTAAAACGAAGGACTTTTTTGCTATGATTATAGTTAGTTTTAGTTAGTTTAAAATGTAGTTAGTCAGTTCGTTTTCGTTTTTTCTAAAGCCTTTTTGTTCTTATTTTATTGAGTTAACGAAATAGTTTTTTTAATTTTAGTTTTCACTTTTTCGTTAACTAAAATAACCTTACCACCAACACACCTGATTCATGATCAAGATTGTTATCAAACTTCTGCAAAGCTTGCTGATGAGCTGATGATTGGATTCAGCTGTGTTGGAGACGTGGAAAACAGGCTGGATAGGGGCTCTCGAGGTTATTGTTAAGGATTTTTCATACTACATAGGTGCGTATTCCATCAGTACTAACGGGCTAGCCGCCAGTCGGTCACTGACGGACAAACATTTTGCTGATGAATGAAGAGAACATTCTAAAAAATGACAGCCTAAGCACTGACGGAGGTTGGTTTTTATCCATCAGTGAAATCGTCACTAACCGGGTCAAGTAGTGACGGACTTTTCAGTCCAGTACTGACGAACCACCGTTTTGGTGACAATTGATGGACTGAGGGAATGGCCACCTTGGTCTGTCAGTCCTAAGATAGTGGTGACAAATGGATGATGAAAGCATTGTTAAAACAAAATTACGGACTGACAATTCCAGTTTGATTCAGCTTGAAAAAATTACGATGACGGTAGGATGCCAGAGCAATGACGAATGATGAATGATGGACCACCAAAATTTTATAAATTGCCCACCTCTGGAGATGAATATCAATATGCAACACTATTTCTATAAATCTGTGTATATTGCATTTTCAAATGATTACTTCCACAGTATTCCTAGGACATTACAATGTCCCATCACTGGTGAGCTGCCTTCAGAAGTATCGTACAGTACTACCATCATGTCGATGACCCCTGCTGTATACGAAACCAAACACAGCCAACCCACTCCCACTTTCCCTGTTTTGAATGAACATAGATATATAATGCATATAACAACATACACCACATAAACTGTTCTACTTGGACATTAATATAACATGTAGCTAATAATGGAAGCAAGCAGAAGCCTTTCCCATCACTGACCCTATTGCTTTGTCCTTGAAATGAATGATCCACTTTGAAATTCAACAAGTAAGCTAAGCTATTTTGGTCATTGAGATGTGCTCCAGTTTTCCAGCTTCTATCTTAGGAGGCAAAATACATTAGCTACGTGACAATAAGATCAGTTGATCACTCCTGATTGATTGTTATGAATATGAATATACAAACCCAATTCCCAAAAAGTTGGGACACTCTAGAAATTGTGAATAAAAACTGAATGCAATTATGAGGAAGTGCCAAATTTCAATATTTTGTTCAGAATCGAACATAGATGACAGGTCAAATGTTTAAACTGAGAGAATGTATAATTTTAAGGGAAAAATATGTTGATTGTAAATTTCATGGTGCCAACAAATCTCAAAAAAGTTGAAACAGGTAGCAATAAGAGACTAAGTCAATTGCACTTATAAAAAAAACAGCTGGGAGACCAGGTTACCACTAATGAGGTCCATTGGCAACTTGATTGGAGTATAAAAAGAGCTACTCGGAGTGGCAGTGTCTCTCAGAAGCGAATCACCAAATCCTCCAAAGGTGTTAACCAGCGAAAAATTGCAAAAAGATTGAAGTAATCATCATCTACAGTGCATAACGTCATCCAAAGATTCAGAGAATCTGGAACAATCTTTGTCTGTAAGGGTCAAGGCCGAAAAATCACACTGGATGCCCATGATCTTCAGGCCCTTAAACGGCACTGCAACGTAAACAGGAATGTTTACTGTAAGGGAAATCACAGAAAGGGCTCAGCAATACTTCCAGAAAACATTGTGGGTGGAAAAAAATCCACCGTGCCAGCTGCCGTTGCCAGATGAAACTCTACAGTACAAAGAAGAAGCCATTTCTAAAGAAAACCAAGAAGTGCAGGCGTTTCTCTGGGCCAGGGGTTATTTAAAATGGAGTGTGGCAAAGTGGAAACCTGTCAGACGAATCACGATTTGAAGTTCTTTGTGGAAAACTGGGGCGCTATATCATACTGACAAAAGAGGACAAGGACAACCCAAATTGTTATCAGCACTCAGTTTATAAGCCTGCATCTGTGACCGTATAGGGTTGCATGAGTACAGTCACAAAGCACATGAAATCCGATTTTTGTGGGATGGATGGAATCCACATAGCTCCAAACATGCAGATCAGATTTGAATGACCGTGACTTTACTCTACGCGACACAAAATCTAATGTGCTAGACATCAGAGTGCTGTCAGTATCCCATCGGTTCCAACTGCCCGATTGGTTCCTCACGTGCTACGGCAGTCAAGAAGCCTAGGCCGTTATTTTACATTAAATGTGTTGCCTTACAATTTATTTATTATTTTCAAGGCTTGAAATAAGTCGGTTACGCAGTCGTGTGCGCTTTTCGGGAAGTCCATTCAAGAAAATGTCATTTGAGCATAGTTAGATGCACTGTTGTTGTTGCACCTCGTCACAGTAAAGGTGTCTTGACAGCTGAAATGTGTAGTGACTTTTATTTTGGAGGTGCCGCAGGAAGTGTGTCACAACGTGTCTTCCTTCACAATAAACATGTTACCGTTTAGCAAGAGTCCACGTCCCTAGCCTGGAACTGATTTGGGGTTTGACAAAACATTGTTCGAGATCTGCAGAAAAACGGCTGCCATGAGGAGCGATTTGATGACAATTCTGTTCCACCCAGAACCATTACGGGACTTTGCGACTTCAAAAGCACCATGATCAGTGGTGCAATCCAGGGTATATGCGTGTAGAGGGCGTATACCCACTTCTTCTTCAGTCAGTTTTGTGTCTATCCACTTCTAAATCCTCAATTTTGCGTCCAACCACTTCTGAATCCTCATGATGCTGTTGTAGCGATTATTTGGGTTGCCGTAATGGCTTATGAGAAATTTAGACGGTACTGAGGGGAGTTGTAATTTCCTCAGCAACCTCGGGGGCACCACGTTGACTTTGCTCGTTTGTAGGAGTATTCATAATCTGAAGTTGCTACTTTAGTTAATCATGGAGTTGCTTTCATAAGAGAATTACTAATCCACTCAGTAACCACAAATGATTCGGCAGAAATTGAATTTCTAGACAACACATTTATTTAGTAAACACATATATCAGTCACAGCCTAACCTAATATATAGAACGTTTTTTTGTTTTCTTTTGTTTTTGACTCACACAAACACCCACACATACAAACATGGTCTCCCAGGCGGGGAAGAAAATCCACGCCAACCTGCATCGTAGGCAAGTGATGGTACCACTCCGCCACCTGGAAACCGGGAAATAGAAACGTAAACAACTCATACCAGTGGTGACAGCGGTGCCGGGGTAAACGCGGCGGCCAGCTGGTGAAGCGAAAACGGGCGCTGGAACAAGCTTCGTCCCCTTCTCGTTCCCGAACGCATGGATGTACTCCGTTGTGGCGTATCCTGGACCCTGTCGACTCCTGGCTGCTACCGATCGTCGGTTCACCCGAAAAACTTTTGCTGTGCTGCCCTCCGCGTTTTAGACATGGTGCTGACCTCCAGCTTCTGAAGGAGCTTCCTCAAGACCGCTGGACAGAAGGGCCATGCACCCCTGCTGCTCCCACAAGGATCTCGCTGTTAAATGTGCGGCCATTTACAAACAAAACATTTATTTTGAGGGAGTTTTTCCTTCCCAATAACTTGGATTTCCTCTGTCTGACGGAGACTTGGACTGTCGCTGGTGACGTCCAACCGAGGTGGAGGAACGGCGACTATTTAAAAAACAAAAACAAATTTAAATGTAAACGATGTCTATTTACCACATCGATCACAGCTTTGAAGCCACCTTCTTTGAAGTCAGCTAAAACTGTCACTGTGCTGTGCTGTGCTGTGTCATTTACCCTCCTCCAAAATACAATAAGGACATTTTAAACGACTTTGCAAATCTTCTTGCCGAAATCATGCTGAAATATGATCATATCCTCTTTATGGAAACTTTCATATTCACGTGTGCTGTCCTGAAAAACCATAAAGTTGAGTTGAGTACTGTTTATCCAAAAAGAGAAAAAAAAGAACTGTTTATCCGGTTGTCACTTGCTCTTCTTGCCCCGTGCGTTGATTTGCTAGCTAACAGCCAATCACAGTGATTAAATGCCCCCGACGCCCGACGCAGATTCAACATGTTGAATTTGCTGGAAAAGCCCCCCGAAGTATTCCAACTTGACCCGAATTCACGACAGTAATTTATACACTGATCAGACGGCGCATGCTGTCAGCACAACGCTGTCCGACTCCCGATGTCGGATTGGTGTATCTAGGCCTTTAAAGTTGTTTCCAAATAAATCATTCATTTAAAATACTGGCATTATCACTGTACAGAGAAGGATTTTGTTACAATACATTGGAGTTAAAGAAATGCAAGACTTATGAAAAACTAACCAGCTATTCTGTGAAATGGTTAATTTCAGCTAAGAGTTGAAATTAGCCATTATGAGCGATTATGATTTTATGGCACTTTTTATGAATATTTTTGCATTAAGTACAGTATCGGACATTCTGGACAGTCACGTGATCATCGTGACGTATTGCGTGCGTAAAATACATATTGAATGACATGGCTGCCAGTGACAACAAAGACACTCACAAGGAATTATTACGTTCCATGGTGGACATCAAAGGTGGAATTACGCCCTATAGCAAAGAAGCACTTCTTCAAAAGCAGTACAGCCACGTAGGACTCGCCAAAGATTTGTATGCAGCCGAAAGCCGTGATGAAACTGGCCGACTCATTCAGCCGGCCAGCTCATAGCGAGTCGAAGTTTTGAACCGTCTGCAAACTGCATGTTATAAGATGGCCTTTTCTTGCCAATTACATCAGCAAACTCTTATTCAAATAAACGAAGGATACTGTCGTTTACGCACCGGATACGTCATCACAATCACGTGACCAGGATAAAGGCGGTCACCACGGTATGTTCTTATTTTGATACTTAATCAAATTAAAAGAAAATTCTGGGAATAAGATGCCAGACATATTTGGAGTTTTATTCTTTATACACAATGCCTAATCCAATACTGGAAAATGAGTTATAAGTTCTGTATTGCTTTAAACTGTGCGTTTCGGCTAGGCTAATGTTATGAAATGTAACATTATCCTATCAGTCACAGCCTAACCTAATATATAGAACGTTTTTTTGTTTTCTTTTGTTTTTGACTCACACAAACACCCACACATACAAACATGGTCTCCCAGGCGGGGAAGAAAATCCACGCCAACCTGCATCGTAGGCAAGTGATGGTACCACTCCGCCACCTGGAAACCGGGAAATAGAAACGTAAACAACTCATACCAGTGGTGACAGCGGTGCCGGGGTAAACGCGGCGGCCAGCTGGTGAAGCGAAAACGGGCGCTGGAACAAGCTTCGTCCCCTTCTCGTTCCCGAACGCATGGATGTACTCCGTTGTGGCGTATCCTGGACCCTGTCGACTCCTGGCTGCTACCGATCGTCGGTTCACCCGAAAAACTTTTGCTGTGCTGCCCTCCGCGTTTTAGACATGGTGCTGACCTCCAGCTTCTGAAGGAGCTTCCTCAAGACCGCTGGACAGAAGGGCCATGCACCCCTGCTGCTCCCACAAGGATCTCGCTGTTAAATGTGCGGCCATTTACAAACAAAACATTTATTTTGAGGGAGTTTTTCCTTCCCAATAACTTGGATTTCCTCTGTCTGACGGAGACTTGGACTGTCGCTGGTGACGTCCAACCGAGGTGGAGGAACGGCGACTATTTAAAAAACAAAAACAAATTTAAATGTAAACGATGTCTATTTACCACATCGATCACAGCTTTGAAGCCACCTTCTTTGAAGTCAGCTAAAACTGTCACTGTGCTGTGCTGTGCTGTGTCATTTACCCTCCTCCAAAATACAATAAGGACATTTTAAACGACTTTGCAAATCTTCTTGCCGAAATCATGCTGAAATATGATCATATCCTCTTTATGGAAACTTTCATATTCACGTGTGCTGTCCTGAAAAACCATAAAGTTGAGTTGAGTACTGTTTATCCAAAAAGAGAAAAAAAAGAACTGTTTATCCGGTTGTCACTTGCTCTTCTTGCCCCGTGCGTTGATTTGCTAGCTAACAGCCAATCACAGTGATTAAATGCCCCCGACGCCCGACGCAGATTCAACATGTTGAATTTGCTGGAAAAGCCCCCCGAAGTATTCCAACTTGACCCGAATTCACGACAGTAATTTATACACTGATCAGACGGCGCATGCTGTCAGCACAACGCTGTCCGACTCCCGATGTCGGATTGGTGTATCTAGGCCTTTAAAGTTGTTTCCAAATAAATCATTCATTTAAAATACTGGCATTATCACTGTACAGAGAAGGATTTTGTTACAATACATTGGAGTTAAAGAAATGCAAGACTTATGAAAAACTAACCAGCTATTCTGTGAAATGGTTAATTTCAGCTAAGAGTTGAAATTAGCCATTATGAGCGATTATGATTTTATGGCACTTTTTATGAATATTTTTGCATTAAGTACAGTATCGGACATTCTGGACAGTCACGTGATCATCGTGACGTATTGCGTGCGTAAAATACATATTGAATGACATGGCTGCCAGTGACAACAAAGACACTCACAAGGAATTATTACGTTCCATGGTGGACATCAAAGGTGGAATTACGCCCTATAGCAAAGAAGCACTTCTTCAAAAGCAGTACAGCCACGTAGGACTCGCCAAAGATTTGTATGCAGCCGAAAGCCGTGATGAAACTGGCCGACTCATTCAGCCGGCCAGCTCATAGCGAGTCGAAGTTTTGAACCGTCTGCAAACTGCATGTTATAAGATGGCCTTTTCTTGCCAATTACATCAGCAAACTCTTATTCAAATAAACGAAGGATACTGTCGTTTACGCACCGGATACGTCATCACAATCACGTGACCAGGATAAAGGCGGTCACCACGGTATGTTCTTATTTTGATACTTAATCAAATTAAAAGAAAATTCTGGGAATAAGATGCCAGACATATTTGGAGTTTTATTCTTTATACACAATGCCTAATCCAATACTGGAAAATGAGTTATAAGTTCTGTATTGCTTTAAACTGTGCGTTTCGGCTAGGCTAATGTTATGAAATGTAACATTATCCTAATGTTAGGAACTTAGCCCTAAACTAGCTACATTAGGATCATATAGGGCAGTCATAACGTTTTTTTATATTTTTTTATTGACCCCCTGCAAAATATTTTTTCAGCCTAGTACCCCCAACCTGCGCAAAGCAAAACAAAACTGTGCTGTGCTATCATGTTTTAATTTGGGAACTGGTTTTAACTTTGACCACAGTCCCACTATGTATCGGTAAAAAAAAAGAAGAAGTAATTATCTTAGTGGTAAATAAATAATTGTGCAATAATTATCAACACAACGTGCCCTCCTTTGGGATCATGGCACAGGTTGGTTTTCAAAACAAATAATTCTGTTAACTTTAAATAAAAGCAGAAACTGAAAGAAAAATCAAGATGGTTTCTTGCATATATGCGACATTTTAAATATGTTTTAAAATTCCACGTACTCAGAGCGAGAACCACTGATGTATGGAACCCGCATCATTGTTTCAGTAATTGTATGATTAACCCAGTTTGCAAAGACCGTTATGCCAGACTGCAATGTTAGATGAATGAAACTGTAATAAATGAATAAGAAGCCCCCCCTTATATTTAGGTATAAATAACGTTAACTAAGTTATTGTATACTGTAGCTATACAGTAACTTAAAGTATTATAGCCCTAACTAACTTATATGATGTAGTTTAATTTGATAGTAGATAACATATTATTCATGTTTACCTCACAATAAATACATTTACACTACAAGCTGCTGTTAATTCATTCATGATCATTTTATTATTGTGCGTAATTACAAATGATGGCTTTTCCCCTCACATGTCACTGTTTCTAAAACAGGGCGTTTTTTTAGAAGCAAAAAAACTAACAAAAGTAAGTCAAATTTAGAGTATACCCACTTCTCCAGGGTCTACTGCACCACTGACCATGACAGCTATAAAGAAAAGATAAGTCATAGCGACACATATCAAACACTCGCCAAGTGTAATGTATGGCATTAACAATTGTATTTCTCTTAACTGTGTGCTAGGAGTGTCCACAAATTATGTATAGGTGACATATGTGCCACAAATCACTGTACATCCCATTTTTATTACTATTATTTTTATTCTGATTGCTGTAGTAATTGGCAGTGGTAGAACATATATGATATCTGTCATTATGGAGTGAGACATTTGTGTGACATAGATATTCACAAAAATCTATGAAAATCTAGCCTGGACATAATTTGAAATCCTTGTATAAAAAATAAAAATATAACAACATAATAATAATAATATTAATACAATATAAAATACAACCAGTTCAGGGTGTACCCCGCCTACTGCCCGAAGCCAGCTGGGATAGGCTCCAGCGCCCCCCGCGACCCTTGTGAGGACAAACGGTTAAGAAAATGGATGGATGGATAATATAAAATAATATTTTTAAAAATAGATATTTTTTTGTTTAAGTAAAATAGTTACTTTGCCTGTTAACGTGTTCATTTTATTATGATTAATTCAATTACTAACTCGGTTACTTTTTTGAGCAAGTAACAAGCTATAAATAATTTAACTTAATGATAAATAGACAATAAATAAGCTCAAATAAATAAACTTAATAAACTTTAACTTAACTTAATTTAACTTATAAAGTAACATTCCCAACACTGCAAGCTCTGAGTTTGTTTTGCTGTGTTGCTTGGTCTTTCACAGCGACTGTGAGATTAGCGTACATGGAGTTCTTGGCAAAGTTTGTTTTCCTGCTTCCTCCATTTCCGAATCATGGATTAATTGATGTGGAATTGTCTTGCGGTGGAATTCTCTCTATTTCCATGTACAACCGCGTAACTGACAGCTGCTGGTTTAAATTGAGCCTCGTAAGCATGTCTCTTTGCTGATGCTATTTTTGGGGTCCTTAGCCAAACCAATGTTGTTTTGCACAATGCACAATAGCATCCGCATACTGTCCTCTTTCACTTGCCTCTTTCGCATTCGCATGCCGACCTCACTCACATCCGCCTTTCCTGTTTATAACCAATATGATGCCGGGAAATGCTGTGGGAAATCTTTCGACATTCAGTCAAGTGGAGCGCTACCATTAGTGGCATATGCAAATAGCCCTGTGCGAACGTCCGCTCCTGATTGGTGGACTGGTTCGCAGACATCTTAGAAGTTTGAGTCCTGTGTCTTGTCTGCATCTGCAAATTCAGCTCAACGAACCCCCGCTCCCGATCGTTCCGAGTTGGCTGCTGTCCTCAGCTTCTTCGATTATCAGTTTTGAATGTTGTGTTTACAAACAGCTATGGAAATCCGTCGATCAGTACCTTCTCTGCACACAAAAGGCGCACCTTATTACAAGGCACACCTTCGATTTTTTAAGACATTTAGGTGCGCCTTATAGTCGAGAAAATACGGTATTTAAAGTCAGTCAGCAATCTATTGGGTGAACCATCCTATTTTAAATTAATTATGGTAATTTGCCTTGACAAACATTGATTTAGGTTGGGCTGTTGAAGGATACATGCTGTTTAGTTTATAGGTTCATAGGGAGCTGGAGCTTATCCCAACTGACTTTGGGCAAAAGGCCAATGCCACCCTGGACTGCTTATTAGCCACTGGTCACATCGAGAGACAGACAATAATTCACACTCACATCCACACCATCACTGGGTGGGAAGTGAACACATCCCTGCCTGTACGGAAGTCATCTGAGTGTGATCCATCCATGACACCATGAGTGACTACTGCTGGAAGCACTTGTATTGAAATTAAAAAAATTGGAAGTCAACCAGCTTTGCAGAACATATCGTGATCAACCTGTGTTTTTTCTTTTTTAAGACAAAAAAAGGTTGTGCTTTACCCTGACTAGTTTCAGCGACGACTGCCGCCTTCCTCAGAAGCTGTCAAACTGACTGCGGCAGTTATTGCCGAAAATAATCAAGGTAAAGATCAACCTTTTTTTGTCTTAAAAAAGAAAAAACAGCTACAATATATTATTTTATGGGCACAACCCAACAGAGATACTAACTGTTGGCTGGAACTAGAACAGAAGGACTGTAATAACCTCAGACTCCTAGATTTACTCTTTATTACAACATCGATTAAGCGACATAACTGTTTTAAAAATCCAATGATTTCCGCCACCCTGACTACCTGGTGGAAGGCACTAGAAATTACAAAAGCCCAAGTGGAGCTTTGTGGGCTTTCTCCCCTATGGCATAACCCCGACTTTCAAATTAACAACCAATTGTTTTATTTGAGTGTGTGGGAGCAGAAAGGAATTACACATCTCCACCATCTCTTCTCAGATCATATGTTTATATCATATACATCCTTGCTCCAAAAATACAAAATAAAAACTGAAATTTTTTACATTATTTGCAAGTTAAAAGTATGATAAAGAAACAAATTCCAACACTTCAGGGTACGCTCCAACCGCCTGTTTTAGCTAAAGATATTACCAAGCTTTCTCCGACAACAACAACAAAACTCTCAAAAATATATAAGTTACTTTCATATACTGATAAAACGTCTTTACCCATCTCGAAATGGGAAACAGACTTGTCTATAGCTCCGGAATCTGACTTTTGGATTCAAGTTTGTGAAAACGTTTTTAAAATGACAAAACACACTTATCCAATATAAAATTATTCATAGAACATACATTACTCAATATATGATGAAGAAAATGGGACTCTCAGACTCCGACATTTGTCTCCAGTGTTTACAAAACACTACAGACACTTATTTTCAGGCTTTATGGTTAGGTACTCCGGTTATGTGTTTCTGGACTAAAGTCTTAGAATAACTTTCCACTGTCTTGGACTGTAGGATACCATTCTCTCCAAACTTGTGTTTGCTAGGTGACTTAACAACAACTGACTTACCACATAAACAATTTCAATCTATACTTGTAGCCCTTACTATCGCAAAAAAAACAATTCTTGTTAACTGGAAAAATAAACTCTGAATATCGACCAATGGTCTAACCACCTCAAATAAAAACCAAATGTCAAAATTTAAAGAAACATGGTCTACGTATATAGAATTTTTTAACCTAAACCTGGTTACTTAATTCTGCCTGTTAGCGAGAGCCACAGCAGCGTGATAACTTGCATTGATGTTTCTGTATTTGGCAATTTGTAACTAATGGTTGTGTTTTTATAGTCAGGAACCCGGCTGCTGCCAGCGGGATCGAGCGGATTCGCCTCCGATGGGCACTAGGGGTCCGGCGCGGTCCGTCGCTCTGGGCCCGGCGACGCGGTTCGGGGCCTGTGGGCCGCCGGGGTGCCCCGTGGTTCCCTCTCCCCTCCCCCTTCCTCCCCCTTGCTGCCTCTCCCTCCTCGCTTCTCCCCGCCCGTCCTCCGCCTCCCTGTCCCTTCTCCCTCGTCACCCTTCCTCCTCCTCTCCCCCTCTCTCTGCGGCCCTGCCGCTGCCCCTGCCCTTCTTGTCGTCTCCTTCCCCCTCCCCGGTACGCCTTCCTTCCCCTCCCCTGGGCCGGGGGCTCCATCCATGGCCCGGGTCTCGGTGCTCCGGGGGCCGGCGGGGGTGGCTGGGGTTTGGTGTTGTGCCCGCCCCGCTCCGGTGGGCGTCCTGGCGCCTCGGGCGGGCCCCAGTATCCGGGAGGCGAGCCCTATCGCCCCGCCGGGCTGGTCCCATATGCCCGCCGGGGTCCCGGTGGGGTGGGTGTGTGGAGGCCTGGTGGGCGGGTGCGCCTCCTGCCCCCGCCCGGTTGGGGGGGGGGGCCCCGCTGGTCACTCATCTTAACTCACTACACTAGGTTTGCACAATACACTTTTATAGACATATAGGGCACATAACACACTTTGGGGGGGGGGGGGGGGTGGAAACACCGTCTTCACCCTACAACTCCCCTCCAATTTTAATGCACCACACAACTGGGGGGGGGGGGCTTGTAGGGGTGCCATCGGTTTGGGACCGCGGTATAGAGCAGTGCTGCGGTCCCCTGTTCGTGTCCTCGCCGCCCCCCTCCCCCTATTTATTTTAATTTTTTTTTATGCACCACATACACTCAGTGACATGCTTGGGAGGCGGGTAGATCGGAGCGTGGGAATATAATTTCCCTCGGCTCCGGTTCACCTGCTCCTAATTTTAATGCACCACACACACACACACACTTGTATATACACTGGGTGGGGTCACATTCACGGTTTAGGGGTAGAGTTCACCAGTCGGCGAGCTGGCGGACTCAGTAACAGGGGTTAACTTCCACAAAGAACGCTGGGGTGACGACCGGGGCCTTTCCCCGCTGGGCCTGGGGTTCCGGGGTATCGGCCGTCATCCGGTGCCCCCATCTCCCCTTCTGCCCCCGGTGTTCCGTCCCTCCACGCGGCGGGGGGTGGGGTGGGCGCGGCTACCCTCTCCGCTCCGCTGTCCGGTCCCTCTTCGGCGCCGGTGCCTGGGTGCGGGGGTCCCCGGGGGCTGGGGGTCGGGGGTTGGGGGGCTGCCGGTTGGTCGGGGTGGGGTCGGGGGGGGCGGCTTTGTTGGGGGGGGTGGGGGTGGCGGGGTGGGGGGTGCTGGGTTGGGGGGTGTCTGGGGGCTTGGGGACCTGGGGGCAGCTGGGGCTGGGTTGGGGTGGATGGCGGGGGTGGATGGGGGGCGGGGGGTCGTGGGGGGTGCGGGGGTTGTGGGCCGGTGGGGTGCCTGGCGGGCCTGCAGTGCCCCGTCCTGCTACGTTGGGTCGGGGGCGCGGGCCGTGTTGGGGTGGGGGGTGCTTGCTCTGTCCTGGCAGGGGTCGACGGCTCCCCTCTTTGGTGGAGATTTTCATGCATGCCAGATCCACCACACCAGCATCTATCGAAACTCAGACACAATCTGCTTCCTCCTCAGGTCATTGAATCGGTGGAGGATGGTGTCTGTGGATCTCACTCGGCTTCGTCTGTCCTTCCTTATTTTCCTCAGTCTCTCCTTCGGTCTCTTGAGGTCTCCCTGATTTTATTTTTTTGGGATTTGTTGGAATTGAGATGTTTCTGGGGTTGGGGAAGAATTCTGGTGGGTGGCCCGGTGGGTGGTGTCTGGTCAGTGCTGGATTTCACTTTCCTTTGTTTTCTTTGGTCCCAAGCCCCTGATGCTTGGCAGCTGCAGCCTCAGGCACCTGTTCTTTAACCGCTGCAGCCCCAAGCCGCTACAGCCTCAAGCTTCCGCATCTCTGCCGCTGCAGTCCTAAGCCCCTGATGCTCAGCAGCTGCAGCCTCAGGCACCTGTTCCTTGGCAGCTGCAGCTTCAAGCACCCACATCTATGCACCTGCAGCCTCAAGCTCCTGTTCTTCAGCCGCTAAAGCCCCAAGCCGCTAAATCCCCAAGCTTCCGCATCTCTGCCACTGCAGTAAAGCCCCTGATGCTCGGCAGCTGCAGCCTCAGGTACCTGTTCCTTGGCAGCTGCCGTTTCAAGCACCTGCTCCTATGCAGATGCAGCCTCAAGCTTCAGTTCCTTCTCCGGCGTCGCACGTCCTGCGGCCGCCATTGGATCCACCTGTGGCAGCGTACATCCTGTGGCCACTATTGCAGCCACTAAGAATGCGTTGCGTCCGCTGACAGCGCCAAAAATTGCTGCATGTATGCACCCGCAGTTTGCTCCTTGTTAACGTCCTATTTACTAAGGATATTGCTTTAATGGTATACTGGCGCAAACACGGCCACAAAGTTTCACAGCTGGGAGCGCGGATTTACACACATGGCAAAGGTTTTGTGGCAAGAACATGTGTAGTCAATATTTGCTGCATTTCATAAGTAATATAAGTAATCAATAATAGTAATAGTAGGTTAGGTATTAGAAGTCTAAGGTCGGCTCAGGAAAAGCGGAGGCAAAAACTAGAATTTGCGTTTGGTATGCGGAAACTATGTGGACAAATATAAATATAAAACGTATAGTGAAAAATTAATGGCCATTCAATGCAAATAATAAATAGTTTCAGTTATGATTATAGTATTATAGTAACAGTTGCGAGAAAGATTAAATTATCAGCAAGTGCGTTTGGACAGAGGAAGTGCAAAAGTGTTTTCCTCATTGAGCGAGAGGAATACGGCGACCATGACGTTATTCATTCATTCAATGTCCATAAAATACCAATTATTGGTGCAAGCATCTTTATATTTTAAGAGGTTGATGTGGGCATACAGTAGAGATGGATTTTCATATAGCATATTGGAGTCTTTCTGCATCTGTCATGTGCAAATGATGAAGGCTGGGCTGATTGACTGAGGCGTTCGTGGTATTACGGTATGTCTTGTAGGCTTACATCGCAAAATGTCCTCCTCCTCTCTCTCACCATGGTGAATAGCACAGTACGTACAGTACATGATCTGCATGAATAGGTGGGCAGGCAGCTCTACCTGGCCTTCTCCGTACCACAGTCACTGCTGCCAAGATCACCAGAAATTCTGCGTGAGAGCCTTTCACAGGATCGAGAAAGCGCCAAATTTACACCAGCCTTCCATATATGTTGTTTGCGTCCTCAAACTCCGTGTGGCTATTAGCGCTGGAGTTAGTGAATAAGATGCTGTTTATCAATGAGTCTCGTTTGCATAGAGGTGGGCAATTTCTCCGCCAAATGTATGCAAATGAGCTCAGTTACATCAGTTGTATCCTTTACATAGAATGATTAAATACTGTATTAGTTCTCTCCAAACTTGTGTTTGCTAGGTGACTTAACAACAATTGACTTACCACATAAACAATTTCAATCTATACTTGTAGCCCTTACTATCGCAAAAAAAACAATTCTTGTTAACTGGAAAAATAAACAAACTTTGAATATCGACCAATGGTCTAACCTCCTCATAAATCATATTTTAATGGAAAAAATATCTGCCTCAAATAAAAACCAAATGTCAAAATTTAAAGAAACATGGTCTACGTATATAGAATTTTTTAACCTAAACTTGGATTTTAATTCTGCCTGTTAGCGAGAGCCACAGCAGCGTTATAACTTGCATTGATGTTTCTGTATTAGGCAATTTGTAACTAATGGTTGTGTTTCTATAGTCAGGAACCCGGCTGCTGCCAGCGGGATCGAGCGGATTCACCTCCGATGGGCACCAGGGGTTGATATTCGGATTCACGGCATGCCAGTGGGTTAATTCTGTGGGTGCTGTCCCCCCTGGCTGGGCGTGGGCGGGTCTGCCCCTCTGTTGGCTGCTGGGTGGCGGCTGCGTCTTGGCCGTTCCCTGGGTCTCTTGGGGGGTGCTGCGTTGCGGGGCTTTCCCTGGTGTCGGGGGCGGCGCCGTTCCGGCGCGGTTCGGGGCCTGTGGGCCGCCGGGGTGCCCGGTGGTTCCCTCTCCCCTCCCCCTTCCTCCCCCTTGCTGCCTCTCCCTCCTCGCCTCTCCCCGCCCGTCCTCCGCCTCCCTGTCCCCTCTCCCTCGTCACCCTTCCTCCTCCTCTCCCCCTCTCCTTGCGTCCCTGCCGCTGCCCCCTGCCCTTCTTGTCGTCCCCTTCCCCCCTCCCTTCCCCCTCCCCGGTACGCCTTCCTTCCCCTCCCCTGGGCCGGGGGCTCCATCCATGGCCCGGGTCTCGGTGCTACGGGGGCCGGCGGGGGTGGCTGGGGTTTGGTGTCGTGCCCGCCCCGCTCCGGTGGGCGTCCTGGCACCTCGGGCGGGACCCAGTATCCGGGGGGCGAGCCCTATCGCGTTGGGCAGGGGGCGCGGGCCGTGTTGGGGCGGGGGGCGCTCCTGCTCCTGGGTTTGCTCTCCGGCCGGTGGCCCTGGCGGGGCCCGGGGGTCGTCCTTTGGCGCTGCCGCGGCCTGGGGGGCCCTGAGGTGTTGCGCTTGCTCTGTTCCGGCGGGGGTCGACGGCTCCCCTCTTTGGTGGAGATTTTCATGCATGCCAGATCCACCACACCAGCATCTACCGAAACTCAGACACAATCTGTTTCCTCCTCAGGTTATTGAATCGGTGGAGGCTGGTGTCTGCGGATCTCACGCGGCTTCGTCTGTCCTTCCTTCCTTTTCTCGGTCTCTCCTTTGGTCTCTTGAGGCCTCCCTAATTTTATGTTTTTTGGATTTGTTGGGGTCTGGATGTTTCTTGGGCTGGGGAGGAGTTCTGGTGGGGGGTGTCTGGTCGGTGCTGGATTTCACCTTCCTTGGTTTTCTTTGGTCCCCTCGGGTCTCCTGGTGTTCGGTTTAGGTGAACGGTATGAGATTTTTTCTAATAGGTTTTCTGGTGAGCTAACAAATACACGCACGCACGCACGCACGCACGCACATACGCATACTCACCCACACACACACAAAAAAAAATAAATAATATATATATATATATATATATATAAAAAAAAAAAAAAAAAAAAACAAAGAGCAATGATGATGACATTTCCGAATGAACAATACTGAGCTCTTAAAGAAAAAAAAAAGAAAAGAAAAAAAGAAAAAAAAATAATAATTCTGTATTAGTGATGTACTGATTAGCTGAGAGAGGAGTTGAGCTGTCTCAATGAACAGTAGCCTATCTTCATTTGTCTGCACAATGCACATTCAATTGATGCAATGTGACAAAAAAATGCTAACTATTTTATTATGTTTTTACAAAATACAATGTAATTTCACGTTTTTTTGTCATCTTGTTGTTTGGGGAAAGGCTGTACTGGATTAATGGCATTTCCGTTCATTTCAATGGGAAAAGAGGATTTGAGATATGAGTATTTTGAGTTATGAATTGCCTCCGTGTTATCCTTAGTAACTTCTCATTCAGTGGAAAACAGGCATATTCCGCTTGTCCTCATTAAGGATTTTAGGCAAGAAGTAGGGTGCACCCTGGACTGGTCGCCAGCCAATTGTCTGACACATGTCGACAAACAATCATTCACGATCTATGGGCAATTTAGCAGAGCAGAACTTGTGAAGCAGACTTGCTAACCACCCACTAGTTTGTGTGCTGCCCTTATTAGTAGGCGTGACTCATTGACAGTATATAAGGGCATTCAAATTCACAGTGAGTCCAGACAGACAGACAGAGAGAGGGAGGGGGAGAGAGAGAGAGAGAGAGAGAGAGAGAGAGAGAGAGAGAGAGAGAGAGAGAGAGAGAGAGAGAGAGAGAGAGAGAGAGAGAGAGAGAGAGAGAGAGAGAGAGAGAGAGATCTATCGTGCAACAACACAGAGACAGACGGCACAAGGTGGTTGGATTGAGCAGGAGTTGTCTCGGGGATTTGCAGGAGATGCTGACCCCTCAGAGGAGAGGGTTCCTGGACCAGCCTATCAGCCCTCACTCATTGTGAGTCCTCCAATATTTATCTTAAATTACTACTCTGTTTCAGTATTATCCTAAATGCACTCTCAAAACGTCCTTCTGAAGTTCACTATTGAAACTGTGCATGCTTCAAATTTAAAGGAAAGCTTTATGTCAAACTTTAGGTCACTACTGAGCCAATTTTTAGTGTATGAAAACAAAATGTATGAAAAGCAAGTAAGTTTCTATGAGATGCTTTTGGATATTTTCTTTCATTCAGTTCATTTCTTTCTCTGGGCATTGAATCGATTGCAAGTGGACTTCTCTGTTTTCATGACGTCTTCACAAACAGAGCAGTCCATGTTTTTACAAATTTACGAAAGTATGACTTATCATTTATCATCAGAAAACAAACTGGTGGTTTGTGGCTATGTGTCCACTGTCCACTACTTTATTCAATGTCATCTTTTAAGCCACGGCTCATTTAAACAGAATTATTTCAGATGAGTCTAAAAAAAATACTGTAAAATAAAAAAAGTTATCATTAAAGTATTGATAGCACAAATAATACTACACTGGTCAACTGATATTAATTAATTTTTGCATTTAATTACGTTCTACAATATATGACGTTATTTTTTTAAATAATTTAATTGAAACAATTATAATATTTAGTTACAGTTTATGATGAGATTGTGACTTTTTGTGAGCTATAAAAATGTCAGTGTTCCTTTAAAATTTTTTAAATCCAGACCTGTCTCAGATTACATAGGAGCAACCAGCAGTTTGAATCTACTGAAGATTCTTTTAGTATCACTTCTCTTGGCTGAAGTTGGAGAAAAAATAAAGTGCAGACACTGGCATAAGCACATGCGCACAAACACGCTCACAGGGAAAAGATGTCTGGAATTCTTCAAATGAGAGTTGCTCACCTGAAGCCATTTATTTCCAGAGACACAGGGCAAAAGTTCATGTGGGCTTGTGGGTGCTGGAGAGTGAAGCATGTTGGAGGAGCATACAGTGGAACTTGTAAAATCAAACAAATTCCATTCTGGGATTTGTTCACAGTTATTGTTTACATTTAAGATAATTATCATGCCTTTGTCTCCATCTGGTGTTGGCGCTTCTGCAGAGCTGCCACGTTCCAACTGTTACGGATTGTCCGTATTTTGTTATGAAAATCCCTGAAAGCTGCTGCCTTACAGCCGTAAAAGTGTGACCAACAGTGGGAGACAGAACGGGAAGCTGGGAGAGTCACTAGAATCAGTGTCCCAAGTTTCTTAGGTTAAAAAAACAAAACAAAACAATAAGCACACATATATGAGAAGATATATTGAAGAAAAATACAATTTCCATTGAAGAGTGTTTTCTTCTGAGGCGTAATTCTCGTAATGTTCCGTCTCGCGAAATTTCGTAATTCTTGTAAGTAGTACTCATGAAATGTCCTTTGCGAGATGGTTGTTTACAGAAGATGCTAAGAATAAAGTTAAGAGTGCAGGGTTAAGATTATTTTAAAAACATCTCTCTGCTTTCATCGGTTGGGATCAGACATTTGATGTTGGCGTTGTGTGCGTTTACAACTCGTGTATGCTTCAGATGGATAGAACGGATTTGAACGATGATGTGCGCCGCATGTCGTGTGATAGCTCATTACCCGGGGCAAACGGCCATTTCTCATGCAACAATAACAAACTGTCTACATGGAGGAAGTGACGGCCATGGCTCTATAGCTACATCGCTTTTGTCGTGATTTGGGTTGGATCCGCTGCAGTGTTGCACTTTTCTTCTTTTTAATTTTTCTTTTTTTTCTTGAGAAAGCTCAGTATTGTTCATTCGGTAATCTTACCGATTCGACATGTCATCATCATTGCTCTCTCTTTTTTTTTCTTCTCTTTTTTTTTTTTGTTGTATGCGCGTGAGTATGTGCATGTGCGAGTGTGTGTGTGCATGTGTGTGCGTGTGAGTGTGTACTCATTAATTCACCTAAAACCTATTAAAAATCCCATACCGTTCACCTAAACCGAATACTTCAGAATCCAGCTAGAGTCGTGAGGTTGTCAGGAGACCCGAGGAAGGATCAAAGAAAAGAAAGGAAAGTGAAATCCAGCACCGACCAGACTACCCACCGGGTTACCAACCAGAATCTTTCACCAACCCCAGAAATATCTAAATTCCAACAAATTAGGGAGACCTCAAGAGACCAAAGGAAAGACTGGGGAAAGGAAGGAAGGACAGATGAAGCAGAGTGAGATCCACAGACACCAGCCTGTATTCAACGACCAGAGGAAGAAGCAGATTGTGTTTGAATTTCAATAGATGCTGGTGTGGTGGATCTCGCATGCATGAAAACCTCCACCAAAGAGGGGAGCCGTCGACCCCGGCCAGGACAGCGCAAGCACAACCCCCCAGGAACCCCCAGGCCACGGCAGAGCCAAGGCACAACGCCCGGGCCCCACAGGGGCCACCGGCCGGAGAGCAAACCCAGGAGAGCCCCCCAACCCCAACACGGCCCGCGCCCCAAGCCCAACGCAGCAGATCGGAGAACAGCAGGCCCGCCAGGCACCACACCGGCCCCCCACCACAACCCAGCCCGAGCCGCTCCCAGGTCCCCACCCCCAGCACAACCCCACCCAGCTACCCACCGATTCAACGTATACTCTATATACGTAGAACATGTTTCTATAAATTTTGATATTTGGTTTTTATTCGAGGCAGATATTTTTTTCCATTAAAATGTGATTTTTGAGGAGGCTAGACCATTGGGCGATATTCAGAGTTTGTTTCTTTTTCCAGTTTACAAGAATTGTTTTTTTAGCGATAGTAAGGGCTAGACTTACTTACTTAAGTGTAGATTGAAATTGTTTACGCGGTAAATCAGTTGTTGTTAGGTCACCTAGCAAACACAAGTTTGGAGATAAAGGTATCCTACAGTCCAAGATAGCGGAAAGTTTTTCTAAGACTTTAGTCCAGAAATACATAACCGGAGTGCATAACCATAAAGCATGAAAATAAGTGTCTGTAGTGTTTTGTAAACACTGGAGACAAATGTCGGAGTCTGAGAGTCCCATTTTCTTCATCATATATTGAGTAATGTATGTTCTATGAATAATTTTATATTGGATAAGTTGTAAATGTGTGTGTTTTGTCATTTTAAATACGTTACACAAACTTGAATCCAAAAGTCAGATTCCGGAGCTATAGACAAGTCTGTCTCCCATTTCGAGATGGGTAAATACATTTTACCAGTATACGAAAGTAACTTATATATTTTTGAGAAGTTTTTTGTTGTTGTCGGAGAAAGGTTTGTAATATCTTTACCTAAAACAGGCGGTTGGAGCTTACCCCGAAGTGTTGGAATTTGTTTCTTTATCATACTTTTAACTTGCAGATAATGAAAAAAAAATCTGTTTTTATTTTGTATTTTTGGAGCAATGATGTATATGATATAAACATATTATCTGAGAAAAGATTGTGGAGATGTGTAATTCCTTTCTGCTCCCACACACCTAAATACAACGATTGGTTGTTAAGTTGAAAGTCGGGGTTATGCCAGATGGGAGAAAGCCCGCAGGGCTCCAATTGGGCTTTTCGTAATTTCTAGTGCCTTCCACCAGGCGGTCAGGGTGGCGGAAATCATTGGGTTTTTAAAACAATTGTGTCACTTAATCGATGTTGTAATAAAGAGTAAATCTAAAAGTCTGAGGTTATTACAATCCTTCTGTTCTAGTTCCAGCCAACAGTTAGTATATCTGTTGGGTTGTGCCCATAGAATGATATATTGTAGCTAGTTAGCTATATTAGCTATATAGTAGTGCATAAAATTTGGTGCCTCTCGACCTCCTTTGGATTTACTTTTCTGAAGAGTAGATAGACTAATCTTTGCTTTTTTTTTTTATTCCAGTAAAATTTTGTAACGGCCGAGTCCAACAACTGGAACCAGTTAGACGTAGGTTTAAATTTAATTATTGAGAAAAAAATAGTTTATTTTGGGTAAAAGTTTTATTTTAATGGTGGCTATTCGTCCTATTAGAGAAATAGGAAAATTATTCCAGCGCTCCAAGTCACTATAAATGCTATCCAGAAGTGGAGTAAAGTTTAAATGAATTAAATCAGTTAATTTAGGTGAGATTTTTATGCCTAAGTATTTTAAATTACCTATAGGAAATGAGTAGTGGGGGTCCTGGCTTGCAGGGTTCCATGAATTTTCTGTAATAGGTAGAGTTAATAGAATAATCTGATAAATGTGAGAATTTAGTTATTAAGTTAAATACTTCCCCTAACGAAATAGCAGGCTTTTCTAAATAAAGTAAAATATCATCGGCATATAGATTAATTTTGTGTTCTGTTACCCCAGAGTGAATTCCTTGAATCGTTCTTTCCTGGCGTATAGCTAATGCAAGCGGCTCAATAAATATTGCAAATAATTAAGGGGACAGTGAGCATCCCTGTCTTGTGCCTCTCTGTAGAGTAAAACTCTGAGATATAATCCCATTAGTAGTAACTTTAGGAGAATCATATAATACTGACACCCAGTGAATAGATGACTTCCTAAAGCCAAATTTATGTAAAACAGCAAAGAGGAAGGACCAGTTAACTTTGTCGAAGGCTTTTTCTGCATCCAACGATATAATAACTGCTTTTTTATCATGCTGCTGTGACATGCTAATAAGGTTAAAGAGCCTCCTTATATTATTAGTAGAGTGACGACCTTTGATAAAGCCTGTTTGGTCGCTATGAATGATTGTCGAGATTACTGTTTCTAGTCTAGATGTGAAAGCCTTAGCGATAATTTTAATATCAGTGTTAATTAGTGAAATCTGACGGTAACTTGATAGAAGGTTGGGGTCTTTTTCTGGCTTTAATAAAAGTTTAATTGCTGCTGTATTCATGTGTGGACGTATGTAACCATTAATTTTAATTTCTGTTACCACTCTTAAAAATAATGGAGCAAGCATTAACCAAAAGTGATTAAAAAATATAGCCGGATAACCATCCGTGCCAGGTGCTCTGCCATTAGGCATAATATCTAGAGCACTGTACAGCTCGTTTATAGTAAGTGGCGCATCTAACATATCTTTATATTCAGTAGTTAACTGAGGTATATTTAAGCTACTGAGGAATGCCTCAATATGCTCAGGGGTAGGCTTGTTAGTTTCTGAGTATAGGTTGCGATAATAGTTAAAAAACATTTGATTAAATTCTTCTGGTGATTGTGTGCATTCACCAGTTGTCCCTTTAATAGTCATTTTTCTTCAGATTTTTGTAGGTGGGTTTCTTGTAAGAGACATCTGCTTTTAATTTTAAGAGATGGTCTAAAATTTTTATTATTTTTGCCTGTTAGCGAGCGCCACAAACATTCCAGGAAACCAGAACTAATTTATGCATACAAACAATATTAACTCAGTCCTATGTATATAAATCTGTATAGGCTACTTGTTAATATTGGCATGTTATAGGATAGAATCAAAGTGGTTAGGTGGTTTATGTAATTTGTGTGAAATTAGAGGTAACGTGTAAGTGAATATAACAGTGAAAAAACGGGGAGAGAGGTGAAAGTGAAGGAAATTAGCGGGGGATTAAACATGTAACAATACACCAGTAACTGGTAACCTAAGCGAGATTTTTTGTTTAAATATATTTTAGATATAGTTATGTATTAATATTATATTTGTAATATAGCCTATACATGAGTATTCATATTTTAGGTTTTATAACCACATATACAGTATATGTATACATCTAATAATCAAACAAAGTTTAGTTCCACCAATGCCAATTAGAACGAAGTCCTCCACGATGGGTGGTATTCCAAATCTGCCGGATGAAAGAGAGAAGAGAAAAGCCAAGTGATATGGTGGTTAAATTCGTATTTGGTTTAGCATAATAGAGCTAGTTCTATTTTAGCAGCAGGGCGCCGCCATGTTGGGTATTCCCGGTCTCGCTGTAGGTCTGGCGATAGTCACAGCACCTCGCGATAGGCTCTGCACTTTTTTTCTAAAGACATGTTCAAATTCGCCATATGAAGCAGAGGGCGCCGCCGCACACTGTGCTTCCCCATTGCCATGGTGACTCGACCAATCGGGGCTCCATTGATGTGGACTTTTTAGTGTAGTGGCAACGCCAGGTGAAACAACTCTGCGTTGATATAACTACCTCAAATCAGCTGTCCTGGAACCGAAAACGCAGTTTCCTCTCTCAATTTACTCGTTGTTCAGGGTTAGTCTTGGTGTTTGTTGAACATGCTTTGTGAAATGGACCCCAGCTGTCAAACTTACTTACCAGCTGGCAGCCAGACACTCATGCACATTGGTCATGCTAACAGCTAGCCGCTAGCCACTCACGTCAGAGACTTCTGCCGTACAATGACGGCGTAATTAATTAGCGGTTTCTTAGCGTCCTAAATTAGCGATTGAACATGAGTTCGGGATAGCGTTGTGTTGATGTTGGTCGCAACTACAATGTCAAGCAAAGAAACGTCTAAAGGGAAGTCAAGCTAACCATCACGCCACGACGTTGGCAAACTTCAAAGTAAAAGTGTCCTAAGGCTATTTGCATTGCTGTCAATGTATTACTAATTACTGTATTTGGTCAACTTTATTTTGAAGTTAGGCTTAGCGTGTTATGTTGAGTATGTTTCAGCTTCCTTGACATGTCATGTCAGAATGGTACTCCGATTATTTAATTATTTGGCATAACCTTTGGATACCCTGAAGCATTGTTGCCCTCCATTTATTAAAGTGAATAGAGGACACGATTTTATTGAAGAGCTTGGGCATGTACTGCAATAATAGTTTATTATGACCGCTTGCCGCTGGTGAAATTACCCAATAGCCAGCCAGCGGTCTATTAGGGCACTGTATCGTTACTGTTGTAACTCATGTCACGTTGAAGTGAGGAAAATCACAAGCCCTAAAATTACCAAGTCATGTGACTTGAGTCCCTCACCTCTTGTTTGCTTGTCATGTTGCCGGTAGTGGGGAATTTGTACACTGTATTCATTGCGCTCTTAGTATCTGACATCTTAGTATCTTTCTTTGCCTTTGGCAAATATTGGCACATTCTTACTCTCTTTCTTACACAATTTTTTATTTGTGTCATTATATGACACTACTGATAGCTGTCCTTAAGTGACATTGAAACAGTCGGTACAGTTACAATTATTTGTGCAAAAAACATTTGCATCAACGCTATTAGTCATGTCAAAGTCTTAATTTAATAATCAATAATGCCTTCATTCAAGCTGTGCTGCTTTTGCAAGCAACGTTTCAGTCCCATCCAAAGAGCAGTACTCTGACGAAATTTCTCCCAGCGTAAAGACGGAAAAGCGTTTACTGTTTCACATATATGATTCGCGGCTCATTTCCTGCTATAAAATAACAAAAAGAAGCCACATAACCACGAGAGCTGTCGGCTCAACTACCAGCTTAGGCAGGCAGCCAAGTTTATTTACCTCATATGTTAAACAAAAAAACAAAAAAAAGTAATTTATTACAAAACAGATCTGGAATTTAAAAAAAAATCTATTGGACAGACAACTGACGGATTAACAATACAAGCCTTGTTCTAATTTTATTTTGTGATTTCCCCTGCAGGTGTAAGACATTGTGCAGAAATCATCACCTTTTGTGGATGTTGATCATCATCCTAGTGGTCTGCGTTGCTATTCAGACATTGGTTGCCCGCCAAATCAGGTGATGTTAAATTACCAATCTGGATTGAATACTAAAATAATGAATGAATGAATGTTGTTTGTCAATTTAATTGCGATCATAATGTTGATGGAATGGATGTGATTTGCCAAAGAGAAAGAAATGGCGCATTTTTGGCCAACCTAGCTTCTAAGTCATTGGTACAGAAATGAGCTGCATAGTAACATCACAACAAATTTAGCAGGTGGCAAAATACTTTTTGGTGACGTCACATTTGATGGAGGGTTAGGCACGCCAGAGACCTTCGAATTGAACCTATTCCACTTACATAATGAGGCAATTTTTTTTAAAGGTGCACTAATTTTGCGTGCACTAATAACCCTTTAACAAATATTTTGATAGCAACACTTAAAACATGTTGAAGTACTGCTGCTTTTAGCATAACAGTCACATCGTGTGTAGTATGAATGGCTCAAGTAATAAGAATTCCCATAAACACTGTTAACTAAACGAAAAGGGCGCGACAACTGAGAAAGAATGGACTTATCAAGAACACGTGGACAAAAGACTGTCGTATTTTCATTCAAACAAAATAAAACTCATCTGCTCAAAAGAAAATACGGATCGTTAAGAGAGTGGAAGAATAGACGGAGTTTGAGAGACTAAAACTACAATCAGTAACTCACATCATTAAATTGTGCATTATGTCTGACGCAAATGAAATTATTGTAACATATTACTAATTAACTCAAAACTGGAGTTCTTATGATTTGAATAATGTAAATATAGCATAAGATTACTTGCTGAGACTGCCAAGATTAACTCTTGTTTATTCACCTGTATTGCTGTTCCTGTAAGAATGTCAACATTGTCTGGCTCTAATTCTGTTTGGACATTCGATGTAACATGCAAGGCTGTAAGGTTGTATTGTGGCTGCAATGTATGTGCTGTAAATATTACTGCGTTACGGGGCTCTCCCTGGTGTCCGGGGCAGCGCCGCCCCGGCGTGGTCCGTCACTCCGGGTCCGGCGACGCGGTTCGGGGCCTGTAGGCCGCTGGGGTGCCCTGTGGTTCCCTCTCCCCTCCCCCTTCCTCCCCCTTGCTGCCTCTCCCTCCTTGCCTCTCCCCGCCCGTCCTCCGCCTCCCTGTCCCTACTCCCTCGTCACCCTTCCTCCTCCTCTCCCCCTCTCTCTGCGGCCCTGCCGCTGCCCCTTGCCCTTCTTGTCGTCTCCTTCCCCTGTCCCTTCCCCCTCCCCTGTCCACCTTCCTCCCCCTCCCCTGGGCCGGGGGCTCCATCCGTGGCCTGGGTCTGGGGGCTCCAGAGGCCGGGTGGGTGGGTGGTTTTGGTGTTGTGCCCGCCTCCGGTGGACCTCCTGGCACCTCGGGCGGGCCCCAGTATCCGGGGGGCGAGCCCTATCGCCCCGCCGGGCTAGTCCCATATGTCCGCCGGGGGTCCCAGTGGGGTGGGTGGGGGTTAGGGGGGCGGGTGCGCCTCCTGCCCCCACCCGATTGGGGGGGGGGGGGCCCGCTGGTCGCTCCTCTTAACTCACTGCACTAGTTGTGCACAATACACTTTGTTTATAGACATATAGGGCACATATACTTTGGGGGGGGGGGGGGTAAGGTGGAGACACCGCCTTCGCCCTACAACTGCCCTCCAATTTTAACTCTTTGACTGCCAACCATTTTCAGAAAAGAGAACATGTGGGTGGCAGCCAGCTGATTTAGAGCATTTTGACTGATCTTTCAAGGTCCACAGAAAATGTTGTGTTTGGACTATGGAAACACAGATACTACCAAATGAAAGATTGATTCATCAAAGATTCATCTTTCATCAGAAAAAAAAAGTTTGTTTCTACCTCATTCAGTTTTTCAGTAATCAACAATAGAAAATAGGTTAGTTTCACCCAAATGCTGTTTCTGACCAAAATACGTAGAAATCAAGCTTTTTGTGAAACGATATTATTTCATGCACTCTAGTGAATTTGACACTTTTTTTTTCCATGAATGATGCCACAAACACCTAAACAGTGCTTTACTTCTATAAAACACTACCACCAACAATGAAAAAGTGTTTTTTGATAGCAAAATAAGTTTATTTACATTCAACAGTGTAACAATTTGACAAAACAATTTATCAAACTATTTACAAATGTGTGCAACTGTGCAATATATGCATTGAACATGCATATTTGAAATAGATAGGCAACACATGTGCAATTTCAATGTTTTTTTCCGCGTGAATGGGTGGTAAGAGATGTTCTGATCCATCTTATCCACTCCATTCATGGTGGCATTGTAGTCCAGAACCAGTGTCTTCTCCGTGATCAGACTGTACCCACTCCTCCGATGAATATGCATTGGACTCAGGGTACTCTTCATCGTCCGATTGAACGTCCGCCTGTGCAGAAGTGCTCGGTTGTGCACCACGTTTTCCGGCGTTAGCATCGCTAGCCAGTGAGGCTTTATGACGTGGTCGAAGCCGCCACGTCAACGCTTCAACTTCGGCGTCAACCTCGGAGTCACCATCATCATCATCATCAATGTGCTCTTTAGCACTGGTCGATGCTTTTCGTCTTTGAAAAAAAGGCTTGCAACCGGTCGCCATTTTCGCTTCCTCAGCCATTCTCCCCTCAACACTCTAGCTCCAATTCACGTCTTCTACTACTGACTCCTACCCGATCTTTTTCAAAGAGAGTCATCACTGCCATCTAGTGCCCATAAATAGTCACTATACTAACTCGATCTGCTTGATACTTTGAGCACAGCTGGCCAAGGCTTTCCTCCACCCGTTTCCATTTAAAAAAACATAGTTAACGTCTTTTAATGTTTTTGGCGGCACTCATTTGGATTTTACTAAACGTTATTAAACGTTTTTGGCGGTCAAAGAGTTTATGCACCACACAACTGGGGGGGTCGAAGGGGGGGGCCATCGATTGGGGCAGACCGCAGTATAGAGCAGTGCTGCGATCCCCTGTCCCTGTCCCCCCCCTATTTATTTTTTTAATGCACCACATACACTCACTGACATGACTGGGAGGCAGGTGGATCGGAGCGTGGGGATATCATTTCCCTCTGCGCCGGCTCACTTGCTCCCAATTTTAAAGCACCACACACACACACTTGTATATTCACTGGGTGGGGTTTGGGGGTGTGGGGCTGGCTGGGTGGGGGAGTGCTGGTGTGGGGGAGGGGGGGTGTCTGGGGCTGGGTTGGGGTGGATGGGGGCCGGGGGGGTCGTCGGGGGAGCGGGGGCTGTGGACCGGTGGGGTGCCTGGCGGGCCTGCAGTGCCCTGTCCTGCTGCGTTGGGTTGGGGGCGCGGGCCGTGTTGGGGTGGGGGGCGCTCCTGCTCCTGAGTTTGCTCTCCGGCCGGTGGCCCCTGCGGGGCCCGGGGGTTGTCCCTTGGCTCTGCCGTGGCCTGGGGGGCCCTGAGGTGTTGCGCTTGCTCTGTCCTGGCAGGGGTCGACGGCTCCCCTCTTTGGTGGAGATTTTCATGCATGCCAGATCCACCACACCAGCATCTATCGAAACTCAGACACAATCTGCTTCTTCCTCTGGACGTTGAATCGGTGGAGGCTGGGGCTGTGGATCTCACTCTGCTTCGTCTGTCCTTCCTTCCTTTCCACAGTCTCTCATTTGGTCTCTTGAGGTCTCCCTGATTTGTTGGAATTTATAGATGTTTCTGGGGTTGGTGAAGGACTCTGGTTGGTGGCCCGGTGGGTGGTGGGTGGTGTCTGGTCGGTGCTGGATTTAATTTTCCTTTCTTTTCTTTGGTCCTTCCTCGGGTCTCCTGACGGCCTCACGACTCTGGCTGGATTCTGAAGTGTTCGGTTTAGGTGAACGGTATGGGATTTTTTAATAGGTTTTAGGTGAACTAATGAATACACACTCACACACACGCACACGCACACACACGCACATGCACATACACATACTCACCCACATACAAAATAAAAAAATTAATTACAAAAAGAGATAAAAAAAAAAAAGCAATGATGATGACATGTCAAATCGGAAAAATTACCGAATGAACAATACTGAGCTCTCCAGAGAAAAAAACAAAAACAAAAAAAACAAAAGGGGCCGATCCGTCTCTCTTTTGGCTCGACCCACATCCGAGACTTTAAAACAGAAAATTATTTAAAGAATTAATAATTAAGAAATAAATTTGGTCAGGCTGGCAAGTCAAGTTCTTACAAGCAAAACATGTTATCGTTACACATATCAACTAACAACGCATCATGAGATCATTTCGTTCTTTCCGGAGTAACTAAGTAATGAATCCTTCCTGTTGAAATACATATGACATTCTTTTCCAAAAACATACATGATGTGAAACATTCAGTTGTGCATAATTTAACTTGTATGTGATGAATTTCTTATGTGAAATGTATAAGATTGCTTTGGGGATTATAGGTGTTTCATGTGAGGGCAGTTCCGATCGTCACCAATTGAAGGCACTCGTCACGTGTACTGACCAGGATTCCAAAGGACCATTTAATTCATTTTGTTTATGACTTTAACAAACAAACTCGGTAGGGGTGGAGATGGAGCTTTCCGATAAAATACTTTGGTGCCATAAACTCATGGTTCTGGCTGGTGAAAAGCAAACATTCACATTCTGGTGACATGGCCAGTGGTTGACCGGTGGTGTAATCCCTGTTGGCTGTCTCTGGCTGAGGTGGAAAGGGGGAGAGCGGAGACTTCTCAACCCCCACCCCAGGTTGACCTTGCGTATATTTCCAAGAGTGAAATGTTGAGGGAAGGGAAAAAGAAAATAAATTGAGGGTGACTGGCAATATTCGTTACAAATCTAACAGGAAATCTTGTTAGTAAAGACCATTTAAATTATTATTTTTTTTTTTATCAGTGTATAATTGGGAATATGCTCTATATATCATGATCACATTTACCATTTTCAACTGTACAAGTGTACAACATTTGACACCATTCATATTGCATGTGATTTCTTTCAGGTATGACGAGCTCCCAAAAGGGAAATTCACAGCTGGCAGTGGATACATGTTCCCGCTTCTGCGTAATGTCTGGGCGGGCCTCGATGATCAGTCTCCACTAACTAGAGTATCGACTGCACTTGAAGATTCTTTGACTCCAGAGGGTGCTGGCAAACACAGTAACCACCCCAATGCTCTCTTTCCTTTTCTCAAGAAAAACATCACACGAGTTGATACAGAAAGGAAGTGTCTGCCCAAGTCACACATTGTATTCCTCAAAACGCACAAGACGGCAAGCAGCACAATTCTAAATATCCTTTACCGCTTTGGGGAAAGTCGTAACTTGACTTTTGCCCTTCCCCTCAACAAACAAAAACAGCTGTTTTATCCCCACTTCTTTGCTTCACATTTTGTGGAAGGTGTCAGCAGCGGAAAAGTGAAGGAGTTCCACATCATGTGCAATCATATGAGGTTCAGAAAAGCTGAGGTGAGTGTGTAATCACAGATTTGTTTGCTGCTCCATGTATTTATCATCTAGAATCATAGTCAATCTACGGTGATGGAAATTAAGAGCATTAAACTTGTGCTAAAAGCATCCACAGCAGTTAAATTTGGATTACTGGTAGTGTATTGGTGCACATTGCTGATTGTCATGCAGCGTGCATCAGATCGATTCGCACTGGGTCATTGTAGCTTTGTCGCCCTGTGACAGACTGGAATATAATCCAAGCCTTTTGGAAACATGCAGATGCTTTATGTTCCCCATAACCCTGAACTAGATAAGGAGTTAAGAAAATGAAAGGATGGATGGAGAGTTGTAGTTTATTTTGATTTGACCATGACACATAATGTCAGAAAACGGACTACAGAAAGATTAGATTTGGTTTGCAGGTATTTAATTTTTTTCTTCTTTCTTTTCCTTTTTTTTTTTTCTTGAGAGAGCTCAGTATTGTTAATTCGGTAATTTTACCAATTCGACATGTCATCATCATTGCTCTCTCTCTCTCTCTCTTTTAACTTTTATTTTTTAATTTAAATTTAAATTTATTTATTTATTTTGTATGTGCGTAAGTATGTGCATGTGCGTGTGCGTGTGTGTGCATGTGTGCGTGCATGTGAGTGTGTACTCCTTAATTCACCTAAAACCTATTAAAAATCCCATACAGTTCACCTAAACCGAACTCAGAATCCAGCTAGAGTCGTGAGGTTGTCAGGAGACCCGAGGAAGGATCAAAGAAAATAAAGGAAAGTGAAATCCAGCACCGACCAGACATCACCTACTACACACCGGGTTACCAACCAGAGTCTTTCACCAACCCCAGAAACATCTCAATGCCAACAAAATAGGGAGACCAAAGGAGAGACTGGGGAAAGGAAGGAAGGATAGATGAAGCAGAGTGAGATCCACAGACATCAGCTTCCACCAATGACCAGAGGAAGAAGCAGATTGTGTTTGAATTTCAATAGATGCTGGTGTGGTGGATCTGGCATTCTTGAAAACCTCCACCAAAGAGGGGAGCTGAGCCAAAGGTGCTTTTCTATTGGCTGCTGCTAGATGACGTCACTTCTGTGTGACACTTTCAAACGTCCTTATTATATATTAATATCGAAATAAATATACTTAAAATCATCCCCAAAGGCTCATGCATTAAATTAATTACCAAAGACTAAAATAAAGGACATTGTTGCTATAATTATAGTTAGTTATTTTTGTAAACATAAAATTAGGTTTGTTGTTATTTTGTGTTTTTTTTTCAGAAACATTAAAATTTTTATTTTATTTCATTAACGAAATAGTTTTTTGAATTTTTTTTTAGTTTTTTTTTTGTTACATTTAATTAACTAAAATAACCTTGATCATGTGTGTGTAGTGCTTTCCCTAGACAGATTTTCACAGTTTTAAAAGACAACACACGCCATCCAATTTCATACAAGATCTGTGTGTGTGTGTGTGCGTGCGTGCGTGCGTGCGTGTGTGTTGGCTTTTGAAACATTTTCTCTGAAACTTGTGTAAACTCCCTGGATTGGCTGGCGACCAGTTCAGGCTGTACCCCACCTACTGCCCGAAGCCAGCTGGGATAGGCTCCAGCGACCCTTGTGAGGACAAGTGGTTACGAAAATGAATGGATGGATGTGTAAACTCTCTGAGACTTCAAAACCTGATAATGATAAATTATGTCCCATTGAAATTTTTATTTTCATGTCGCAGGTGGCAAAGGTGATGCCTGCAGACACATTCTACTTCTCCATCATGAGAAATCCAGTGGCCATGATGGAGTCCATCTTTATTTACTACAAGAGCATCCCAGCCTTCTGCAAAACTAAAAGTCTGGATGACTTCCTAGACAACAGACCCCCAAGCTACAACTCATCAATTCTTTTCAACAATTATGCCCACAATATTTTGTCCTTTGACTTTGGATTTGACAATGATGTTTCCGTAGATGCTGAAGACTTTGAGGCAAGAACTAACAGGACGATTGCTGGAATTGAACAGGACTTCCACCTCATTCTTATTTCAGAATACTTTGACGAATCTATGATCTTACTCAAACACAGTCTTTGCTGGTCCCTGGAGGACGTGGCTTCCTTTAAGATGAACAGCCGCAATGAACGCACGCGTCACCAAGTTTTACCTTCCTCTGCAGAAAAAATCAAGAGGTGGAATGCTCTAGACTGGAGGATCTACGTGCATTTCAACAGGACTTTCTGGAACAAAGTTGATTCTCTTATAGGACGAGAGCAGATAAAAGTTGAAGTTGCTCAGTTGAAGAGATTACAGGCTCAATTAGCTAAAACCTGTCTCATAGATGGCGGGCCAGTTGACCCACGCCAGGTAAAAGAAACTAGACTAATGCCGTTCCAGTATGGAGCGGCTGTCATCCAGGGCTACAACCTCAATCCACACATAGACGCACAAACCAAAACTAAATGTGAGAGACTAATAACACCAGAACTGCAACATACAGATATTCTTTACAACAAGCAGTTCCCCGAATTAGTGGCTAAGCATAGAAGAGCCAGGGCTGCCATACAAAGTTAGCACTCAGAAATAGGGGAATGGGCAGGTAAACTCTTGAAAAGGAAAGCTCAAGGCACGTAATTTATATAAACTTTAAGAATCAGAAGGCCTCCAAAACTAAGACACCCCCCCCCCACACACACACACACACACACAAATAATCGTCTCTCTGAGATGCACTGATGAATGCACTTATGACAATCACTTGTAAACATGAAACATTACCTTGGTAGTTAGACTAAATAATTCTCAAAAAAAAAAAAACGTTAGTAATATCTGTTTTTTGGGTAAAATTTCAGGAAAATAATTCTCTGAACTTTGTAATGCACGAACATGTCCAACTGTCTAATGATGTTCATTTGCTGTCCACAAACAAGGAGATGAACAGCAACACTCATTGGAACCAGCCGTTTAGAGACGCGAGCTACAAAAAAAATGGAGTTGGTTGGAGGGCAAGGTAAAAGTGGAAGCCAAGTTATGTTGTTTTTGGTTGAAACAGTATGTCGATCACTACTTTCATGGTGTCAATTGTCATTCATTAAATCGTTTGTGTCCGGATATATTTGTCTAGCTGTATTTATATCGAAGTCTTTAAGCAATCTTAGCTTGCTAGCTGTTAAAAAAGGGACCGCATGTTTGCAACAGATTCCTCAGCAGAGATCAAGCCTGAGTTAAAGTGTTGTGATAATCGTGTTTAACTCGTTAACTTTTTGTTCAAAATTACTTGAATACTTGTGCAAAAAAAATAGATGAATGATTGTTTTACTAAATATAATATGGCACATTTATCACGTCTGCCTGGAATTTACAATCAGAGGTTAATGTTATGACCCACCTGTGAAAAAGATAAAAACTACCTGATATAAAATGATCTGAGCATATCCCCGTACTTAATGTGAGTGCATAGCAGTCCCGTTGTAGGTTCGCTAGCCACCGTGCTTTCACTTAACTCCTTACTGTCTTCCGCCTGGTTTAGAATCACTGCTGGTAGCCGGAAGAATGATCGAATCTCTCTTTGAGCGATTACAGCATCCGTAGGCCACGCACCAATTCACCATAGCATTGGCCACTGATTTATCAACTGTTTGACCTATTTTGTAGGTCACACTGATGTTTTCTTTCTTTCTTTTTTTTTTTTTTACGTGTATGTGCGTGCGAGTGTGTGTGTATTCGTTAGTTCACCAAAAAACTATATAAAAAATCCCATACCGTTCACCTAAACCGAACACCGCCGTCAGGAGACCCGAGGAAGGACCAAAGAAAACAAAGGAAAGTGAAATCCAGCACCGACCAGACACCACCCACCGGGCCACCAACCAGAGTTCTTCACCAACCCCAGAAACATCTAAATTCCAACAAATCAGGGAGACCTCAAGAGACCAAAGGAGAGACTGAGGAAAGGAAGGAAGGACAAACGAAGCAGAGTGAGATCCACAGACACCAGCCTCCACCGATTCAATGACCTGAGGAAGAAGCAGATTGTGTCTGAGTTTCGATAGATGCTGGTGTGGTGGATCTGGCATGCATGAAAATCTCCACCAAAGAGGGGAGCCGTCGACCCCTGCCAGGACAGAGCAAGTGCAACACCTCAGGGCCCCCCAGGCCACGGCAGAGCCAAGCGACAACCCCCGGGCCCCGCAGGGGCCACCGGCCGGAGAGCAAACCCAGGAGCAGGAGCGCCCCCCACCCCAACACGGCCCGCGTCCCCAACCCAACGCAGCAGGACGAGGCACTGCAGGCCCGCCAGGCACCCCACCGGTCCACAGCCAACGCAACCCCCACAACCCCCCCGCTCCCCATCCACCCCAACCCAGCCCCAGCCGCCCCCAGGCCTCCAAGCCCCCAGACACCCCCCACCCCCGCCACCCACTAATGACAACAAAGACACTCACGAGGAATTATTGCGCCCCATGGCGAACATCAAAGGTGGAATTACGCCCTATAGCAAAGAAACACTTCTTCAAAAACAGTACAGGCACGGTGGACTCGCCAAAGATTTGTATCCAGCCAAAAGCTGAGATGAAACACGCCGACTCATTCTGCCGGCCGGCTCATAGTGAGTCGAAGTTGGGGACCATCTACAAGTTGCATGTTACAGAGGCTCAAATTACCAGTCAATTTACCATTGACATTGTTCACTCTGGAAATGTAAACTGGACTGTAAACATCTTGGTGACTTTTACTCTGCTTGGCCATGCTACATGTTGTGTGCTAACCACGCTTTTTCCGATATTAGGAGAGGCCACCCCCCACTGCCCCATCCCTACACGGAATTACATGAAACCTGATGCGCTCAGGATTTTACTCTGATCAGAATTGGCAGAGTAATTGGGATAGAAGGCAGCCTTTTTCTTGCCCATTACGTCAGCAAACTCCCATTGAAATGAACGACGGCAGTTGTCGTTTACGTTTATACACAGGATATGTCACCACGGTCACGTGACCAAAATAATAGCGTTCACCCCAGTATCTTCTTATTTTATTACTTAATCTGTTTAAAAGAAAATTCAGGTCAGAAGATGCCAGAGACATTTGCACTTTTACTCTTTGTACAGAATGCCCAAGCCAATACAGGAAAATGAGTTAAAAGTCTTGTATCGCTTTAAAGTTAGCTATATTGCATTTTAGGTTCACCCTTAGGGCATGATGTTGGAATTCATACAAAATGTATCCCCTTTTATGTAGTGCTTTACCAAGATTATGATATTAACATTTTCAATATTTTTGTGGCACTTTTGCATTACAAATGACAGAATGGCCTGGCCACGCTTTCTCTCGACCTGGCCTGACCTCTACTGTTTTCCCATTACAATGGGCATCAATCAAAAGTGGGAGGGATTGAGGCAGCATCAAGAAGAAGGGGACTACCAGTCCAGTCATCATTTCCCCATTCTTGTGATGACAATGGACTTAGGGGGGACATATACACACACACACGTGTATATATATATATATATATATATATATATATATATATGTGTATATATATATATATGTGTATACACGTGTGTGTGTGTGTGTGTGTGTATATGTCCCCCCTATGTATTAAGTAAATATCGTGCTCTATGAGTTCCGACTAAATGTGCAACTTTGACTGATAGGCGAACTTCGGTTGAAGTAGTAGATTCCATGGCTCCATGGGCAATAACAACTTTTAATTTGTAAAATAACAGTCACTAAGTCGCTCTGGGTCAAGTCCACTTCCATTCAACATTCATTTCCTTCCGCCGTCCATCATAGGGCAGTCACGTGATCATGTGACGTCGGTGCAAATGGTAAATAAGACTCTATATACACGGTTGTTATCGCGTGAACTAAATTCTCCAGCGTGAACCCCCGTGATCTTGTGGTCTGGCGGGTGCAGATTTCCAGACATGGACAGCTCACGCAACACACGCAGTGTGAATTTCAGTCTGTGCGGATGCCGTACAGACAACGCTCCGCGTCCGTTCCACAGTCAGTGTGAATTGGGCGTAATGGGGGAAGCTCTGATTTGGACCATTTCAACCACTGGAACATTTATGTTCTTTATTTAATCTATTTTAAACAAGCGTGCCGTTACTGTTTGCCGTTTGCCAGCACACTACAGTTAAGCTTATTTAAGTGCTTAATATGTGACTGAATGTGTGCACTTAACCGGGCGTCGGACCGAGGAGGGACAACAAGACACGAAGGAAGAGACTGGTAGGATCTTTCTTCACTGAGATTTTTTTTAAATTTTGTTTTGTTTCACGTACGTCCGCTAGCAAGCTCCGTGATGCTTCTGTCTGTTCCCTTGGTTTCAGGATATTGACAAAATAAATGTGTTAAAGAAATGTTCAACTTCTCTTTTACGTCCGTTTGGATCTTTCTTTTCTGTCTGAAAAATGGGAAAAGTGAACAGAGGTTTACAAGCATACACTTCCGTCTTCTTGTGCTTTGCAATGATGGGTTTTTTTTGTCTATAAACTCAATTAGGACAGTTTGGCACCAAGATACAGAATTTTTGCAGATTTGCGACACCTCTGGCGAAAAGCAGAATGGAAGCCGGAGATGTGCTTGCGCCCAGAGTGTCGAGACGTTAGTTAGTGGTAGTTTTATTGTGCATTGCTTATCATAAATAGACCCTTTCGCATTTTCGTGATGAGGTCTTACCTTTTTAGCAAGCTGTGGGTCCCGTTTCATCCTCTTAGGTTTTTCCACACAATACTGATCCACGTCCTCCCGTGATGCTTGTGCGACTTCAGTTTTGCCCTTTTTGTCACAATTGACAATGCTATCTTTTCCTGATCGGTATCCTGACCATGGTCATTGGACGCAGGGGAAATTTTTCCTTCCATGGTCAGAGTCATCTCCGGGGACAATTCCCGTTGCATGTCGCCAAAGTTTCGGTCCCAATGGTCGAATAAAAGGACCCACCGAGAGACGGAGGGTCGCACTGCAGTGTTGGTTATTATTTTGACACACTTTTATATCTGCTTGTCTTTTTTTTCTATGTTCGCATCCACACACTCTCAAACACTTCCGTCTTCCCAGTGCTTCTGGGCGATGCTTTTTTCTTCTTTTTTTTCAAAATGGTGGGCTTGGGGTAATTTGTGCCAAAGGACCTGGGTGAAGTTGTGCCAATGGCACTTCCCTTAAATTGTGATTATTTACTCTATATTACTTTATTGTATTTTATTGTTGTTGTAAACTGTATTGATCATATTTGATCACTAAAACTATGTGCCATTCTTAATATTTGACCAAAATCCATTATGCCACCAGAAAACAAAAGGAAAACAGACAGGGTTTCAAATCCTCTTGAGGAGTTGGAAAGAGCAGTGACAGAGGGGAAGAACATAAGTCAGGTTGGAAAGAAGAATTTTTTTTAATCTGGGGACTTTTCCGGTGACACCATGTTCCAAGCAGCTGCTTGAAGACCGCGCTCCGTCCATACTCAATATATGTCCTAACAAAAACCACAATACTCGACGATTTCTTTTTTTTTTTACAAAATGGCAACATCCCTAAAAGGCAAAGGATAGCAAAAACAGGATCAAAATAAAGATAGAGGCGACAACTTGAGACAACTAACTTTGAAACAAGCTTCGGGCGGCCTTGTAGCTACAGAAGATAGCATGCATAACTCAGAGTCTAAAATACTGGCTGAGCTCGAGAAATTGAGGAAAGACAATGAGGAGGGCCACATGCAAACTCAACTCTCTCTGACAAGGCTGAAAATGTATTTTAAGGGACTGAGAGAAGATGTGACAAAAATGGAAAACAGAGTCGCGGAGGCGGCAGGCCGCATTGGTGCTAACGAGGACACCGCTAAGCGTCATGAGCAGGCCCTTCGCTATTTGCTTCTCACAGAGATGGAATTGACGGCGCGCTGCGAGGAGATGCAGAATAGACTACGGCGAAACAACATGAGAATTTACCGCGTGCCAGAAGGGAGCAGGGCGAAGAGATGTTAAGCTCTTTGTACAGGAGTTGCTTAAATCCGCTATTCAATTTTCCCCTGAGCTCGACATAGTCATTAAGAGGGCACATAGGGCTCTCTCCGCCAAGCCCAAGGATCCCAAAGCCGCCCCACGCTCTCTGATTGTTAGATTTTTTAATTATTCTGTCAAGGAAACCATACTACGAAAAGCATGGAAGCAAAGGACAGTAATGTACAACGGAATTCATATCTACTTGGACCACGATTTTTAGAGTTACAGAAGAGGAGAATGCTTGCGCGGGACGTCGTAAAGCAACTAAAAGTCAAGAATATAAGGGCGAAATGTGTTTTCCCTGCATAGTTAAAAATGTTCCTTGATGATGGTGAAAAAACCTACCCGACGTTATCGGATGCGCTCCCGGCACTTAAGGAGATGGGTGTGCAAGTGCGAGTGGATGAGAGGGAGTGGATGGAAACTGAGCTGTCCCGGGAAGGTTGGAGCACCGCGGGAGCGAGACCGGCATCGAGAAGAGGCCGCGCAACTTTCTCCTACGCAGGGATTAAATCCTTCTTCAATACATAGGAGTAAATTCCTCCCCCCCCTCCCCTTTTACATCCCCTTTTAAAACATTTTTAAAACCTCAACATACACCCCGACAAACCAACCCATCCCACCCCACTTTTTCGCCCCCACCCCCCTCGATGAGTTCATTTGGAAATTTTCGAATAAACTGTTTAATATTGGACGGGTCGTGATAAAAAGCTAGTGGCGGGGTACACCCTGAACTGGTTGCCAGCCAATTGCAGGCTCTCTAGACAAATTAATATCAAAATTTATTTGGCAGAATAGAGGACCAAGAATTCGTCTTAAAATCTTGATGCTGGGTAAAGAACATGGAGGGCTGGGACTTCCTAACATCAAACTGTATTATTGGGCTGCCCAAATAAAAGCAATGGCGGCCTGGATCATACGGGATCCGGAATCGCACTGGGTTTCATTGGAGGAGCATTCATTACCAGGTATTTCCCTTTCGACTGTTCCCTATCTCAGTCTGCAGTTCCAGAAACAAATTAAAATTAAGAATTTATGGGTTAAACATACATTAATCCCTCCGTGAGTTATCACCTTATCGTGGTGGAGGGGTTTGCGTGTCCCAATGAGCCCAGGAGCTATGTTGTCTGGGGCTTCATGCCCCTGGTAGGGTCACCCATGGCAAACAGGTCCTAGGCGAGGGACCAGACAAAGCATGGCTCAAAAGACCCCAATGATGAATGCAAACTTTGGATCTTGGTTTCCCTTGCCCGGACACGGGTCACCGGGGCCCCCCTCTGGAGCCAGGCCCGGAGGTGGGGCCTGAAGGCGAGCGTCTGGTGGCCGGGCCTATACCCATGGGGCCCGGCCGGGCACAGCCCGAAAAGGCAACGTGGGTCCCCCTTCCCCTGGGCTCACCACCGGGGGGAGGGGCCAAAGGGGTTGGGTGCGCAGTGAGTTGGGTGGCAGCCAAAGGTGGGGGCCTTGGCGGTCCGACCCCCGGCTACTGAAGCTAGCTCTGGGGACATGGAATGTCACCTATCTGGCAGAGAAGGAGCTCGAGCTGGTGTGCAAGGCTGAGAAGTTCCGACTAGATATAGTCGGACTCGCCTCCACACACGGCCTGGGTTGTACCAATTCTCTCGAGAGGGGTTGGATTCTCTTTCACTCTGGAGTTGCCCATGGTGAGAGGTGCAGAGCAGGTGTGGGCATACTCATTGCCCCCCCGGCTAGGCGCCTGTACGTTGGAGTTTATCCTGGTGAATGAGACGGGTCCTGACTGTTGTTTGTGCTTATGCACCGAACAGCAGCTCAGAGTACCCACCCTTTCTGGAGTCCTTGGAGGGTGTTCTCCATTACAGTTACAGGATTTAAAAAAAAATCTGATTACAGGTACATTTATTAAAAATGGGGATTACTTCGAGGGATTACAATTTCTACGATGAGAGAGAGTGCAAAAGAGGGCGAGAGAGAGACAGAGAGAGAGACAGCGAGAGAGAGTCGAGCGATAGATAGATAGATAGATAGACAGAGGACAGAGCGAGAGAGAGACAGAGCAAGAGAGAGAGAGAGAGAGAGAGAGAGACAGACAGAGCGAGAGACAGAGCGCGTGTACGCCAACGCGAGTGGGACGGTTTCTACATGTCGGGGAGGTGGGAACGAACGACCTGACTAGTCGTGTCCTCCACACGCGGACAGTTTGAAAACGCTTCACGGACGGGAGGAGGAAATGGCGACCGGTATTCACGGGAACTTACTCAGAGCGAAAGTTTGAGCTGAGAGTCCAGCGGCATGCTACGCGCTGTAGCTTCTTGCTAGCTAGCCCGCTAGCCTACAACCATAATGTGAGTTACACCTTCCAAACAAATCTTTCCCCCACCAATTCACTATTTAAACATCATACAAAACATATACACGGCTAAACTTGTGACTTGGATAAAAGTTAATTTTGCAGTTGATGTCACACATCGTAATCCTGATTGGATGACTATCTATCTATCTATCTATCTATCTATCTATCTATCTATCTATCTATCTATCTATCTATCTATCTATCTATCTATCTATCTATCTATCTATCTATCTATCTATCTATCTATCTATCTATCTATCTATCTATTTATCTATCCATCTATCTTCTATGAGGTGTAGTTGCTTTCAGTGACAGTTCAAAAATAGCATATGGCCCTCAATCAATCGATCAATCAATCAATAGCCTACATGCTTTTTAATTACACTAGGATTTTTGCTATTTGTAGGCTGCCCAGGTCCCTATCACCCGCAAATAGCAGGGGCACATTGTATAGAATATATATTGTGGTGATATTTATTCTTATTTTGTCTTCATAAGCGTACTCAATATTGGAGTAATCCAAAAGTAATACAGTTACATTACTTTAATATTATGGTACTTGGATTACGTTACTAACTACATTTTTTGCAGGAAACTTGTAACTGTAATAGATTACATTTTAAAAGTAAGCCTCCCAACCCAGGTCGCAGGTAAGCAATGTCTCCTCTCTCTCTGGCTGCTCTCAACTCAGGCATCAGTTCCCTCTTCCTTCTGACGGCCTCTGTATAATCCTCATTGATGTAAATCCTCGATCCTTTGAGAAGCTTGGCTTGTTGTAGTATATTTGCTCGATCTTTAAACCTCAGTAGCTTTACAACTACAGGCCTTGGTCTTTCCCCTTCAAATTTTGTGGTGCGGTGAGCTCTTTCTATTTCCACTTCTTGTTGTAGTTTAAGTTTTTCAGTTAAAACCTTCTTTATTTTTTCCAGCCCAAGTTTTTCCTGGTGTCTCAGGGATCCCATCAAACACCAAGTTGTTCCTTCTCGATTGCTTCTCCAAATATTCAATTTTGTCTGTGATAACCAGCAGACTGATTGATTTGCAGTGCTCATCTTGTTTTTTACTGTCCGCTTTTAAATCATCCACCTCTTTTTGCATATCGTGAAGACCTTTTTCAATTTCCTGTAATTCCTTTGTAAATGCATCCAGTCTATTGTTTGTTGAGTTCATGATTGTTGAAACAAAACTTTTAAAGTTATCCTGTTGTTGCCGGAGAAGTGTAATGAACGTGTCTTTTTGTTTCTGTAGCAGTTCATTTACCTCAATTAGCGAGACAAATTCTTCATCCACTTTCTGATCCATTTTTGTGTTCGCTTTCTTCTGCGGCATATTTGTTGCTCTTGTCAGTTTGTTTTGCCGACCAGATCTTACTAGGGATGTTCCGATTCACTTTTTTCATTACCAATTCAATACCGATACCTTGGATTCAGTATCTGCCAATGCCGATCCGATCCATACTAAATTGTCTTTGCACTAGTGTGAGTAATTTGGACTTGTAAAGCCAGGCAGCTCTGGTTACATCAGCTTCACATTTTCACTCAGACATATTTTGTGGCATGAAGAGCAGAATTTGGATCCAGAACCAGGCAGAACATGGAGGTGGAAAACTAAAAGTCTTTATATACAAAGTAACTAGGCCACACCCAAACTTACAGTTGAAGCCAGAAGTTTACATATACTGTGAAAAAACACACATTTAATTAAATTTAAATTAAATTTAAATTAAATTTAAATTAAATTTAAATTTAAATTAAATTAAATTTAAATTAAATTTAAATTAAATTTAAATTAAATTAAATTAAATTTAAATTTAAATTTAAATTAAATTTAAATTAAATTTAAATCAGACTATACCTCACCTTTTTCAGGTCAGTCAGGATCACCGAAAATATTTAATTTGGTTAAATGCCACAATAATGAGAGAGATAATTTCTTAGAGAATTTTATATGGTTTTCTTCGAGGTCAAAGGTTTATATACATTTCCTTAGTATTGATTACCATTTCATTTGAACTGCATGAATTGGGTCAAACGTTTTGGGTAACCTTTCACAAGCTTCTGACAGTACTCTGCGGGAAGCCTGGCCCATTCATCCTGACAAGAACTGGTGTAACTGAGTCTGGTTTGTTGGTTGCCTTGCTCGCACATGCCTTTTCAGATCTGCCAACATATTTTCGCTGAGATTCAGATCAGGGCTTTGTGATGGCCACTCCAAGACATTGACTTTGTTAACCTCAAGCCACTTTTTAAAAATGTTGGCAGTATGCTTAGGGTCATTGTCCATTTGGAAGACCCATTTGGGCCCAAGTCTTAGTATCCTGGCTGATGTTTTGAGATGTTGCCTTAACATCTCCTTGTAATGTTCTTTCTTGATGATGCCGTCTATTTTATGAAGAGCTCCAGTTCATGATGCTGCCACCTCCATACTTCACAGTTGGTATGGTGTTCTCAGGTCTACAAGCTTCCCTCTTTTTCCTCCAGATTTAACGTTGGTCATAATGGCCAAACAGCTCCACTTTATTTGATCAGATTACAGGACATGTGTCCAGAAGTTAAGATCATTGTCTTGGTGTCTTTTTGCAAACTGTAATGTGGCTTTTTTATGTTTCTTTAGGAGTAATGGCTTTATTCTCGGTGAGTGATCTTTCAGCCCATGTCGGTTCAGGACTTGTTTCACTGTGGACAATGACACTTTCTTACCAGCTTCATTCAGCATCTTCACAAGGTCTTTGGCTTTTCTTCTGGGGTTAATTTGCACATTTTGGACCAAAACACATTAATCGCTGTAACACAGAGCCCGTTTCCTTCCTGAACGGTGTGATGGCTGGATATTCCCATGAGGTTTATACTTGCATATAATTGTTTGAACAGATGAATGTGACACTTACAAGCATCTGGAAATGGCACCCAAGGATGAGCCAGACTTGTGGAGCTCCACGATTCTTTCTCTGATTTCCTGGCCAATTTATTTTGATTTACTCATGATTTTAAACAAGGTTAACAGTGTTGGAGTTGTGGCTTTAAATACATCCCCAGTTGTGTCATCTATTAACTCACATGTTGTCATTTAGCCTATCAGGAGGTTTCAAAGCCATGACCTTATCATTTGGGCTACCCCTTGTTCTTTAAAGACATAGAACTAAATAACTAAATATTGCTATTTTTATTAACTTTTCTGTTTTAGTTTTAGCTTATATTTATTTAAAAGCAACCCCTGATCTGTCGTCCCAGACAGGAACTTTAGAACAGTACTTTCCAGTCGCCAGAACCCTTTCTGGGATTTTAAGATTTTAAGTGTCATTGCACTTTGGCATTGCAAATGTGAAGGATAATTGATTGCTTTGAATTCATTCGGATTGAATGTTTATTGATAAAGGCTACTTTTGTCAATATCCGATGGAGGGAGTTCTCAGAAAAAGTGGCCGTGCGTTTAGTCCGCAGAGGCGGTATTGGGGTAACAAACAATGACGTCAAACAGTGCCAACAGCTCGTTTGCTCAGGTTGGAAGGGGCTGATGCTTGGAGGACAGAATGACCTAGAATTTCTCATACAGGGGCCAATGGAGGAAAACACCACTTTTGTGATGTTTTTGGTGAGGAATTAGCATTTTAACATGGCTAAAAGCCCCAAAAAGTTGCTTTTTCACATTGCTGTCACTTTAACATACCATATACTAATGCATGCAAACAAGGTTTGACTATGGAGGCAAAGAATAAAACAATAATATCTTGACAAATTTAGGTTCTTGGCCGGAACACTCGCCAGTTAAAGCAGTTGAGACGGGCTTTGAAGGAATCATATGTGTTACCACTCTTGGAGTCGCGACCTGACAGTGCGGCATGAATTTTTCCTTGCCAGGTCACTGCTACATGTACAGCAGAGGTAATGACAAATCCATTTTATTTAGGTTTAATAAGCTATTATGTTTGAACGGTTAAGTAAAATGCATTTATAGTGGTTCATTGAATTTAATTCAATAGAAAACACTTCATTGCATTAGACACTTATCTGTTTATATCTGAAATTAAGCCTGAATCTGGCAACCCATAATGCAAGTACAAGTGTGCCAAAAATATGTTGGTTCAATTTATGAGGAAACCACTTACTAAGAAAAACATAAGAGCAGACTTTTTATTGAATTAATAGCAAAAATAATAATTAAATTAATTAATAAAAATACAAATGTTAGTGTTCTTGGTCTAGTAGGGTTTCAACTAGCTGTTGCGTTCTCCTTCAGAAACTCAAATTGTTGTAGTACAAAAAGCAATGGAAAAAAAGGCAAACTGAAGAAATGTAAAAAAAAAAAAATATCTTATCATAATTTTTGTATATCTAAGGTAATATTCATTGTACATTTAAATACTTGTGCCAAATTCCCAAGTGGAAATAGTCTATTCAACTATGCAATCATAAGATACTTTTTGTAATAGTTATAATATACTCCTGTTGATTCAGACAAAGAAAAATGGATGGAATTTTTCTATTTGAATACACTCATCTGTGAAAACTCCATCTGTTTATGTTCTGCTTAGACTCGAGTAGCTAAAATTGAGTGACCCAAGTGAACTGTCAGAGTTATAAATGGCCTAATAAGATTCAAAGACCTCTCTATGCTGTAGCTAGATGCCGTTGTATGCTGCATAAAAAAAAAACCTATTTTATTTATTTATTTTTTACAGCTTGTGCTTGAGAAAATCAAATAGCCTGGTGACACAGGATTTGAATGAAGATGACTGTCCACTGGACATTACATCTACTATATTGGGCTTCTTACGCAGTTTCATAAGCAAAGGTATATTCAATAAACATTTATACAACTTAAAATAATGGAAGAGACTTGCCCCCGATTTCCTTAGAGGTGCAACGGATGCAGTGTGGACACGGAGCTGTGCAGAGGTTTTTCAAAAACAATATAATTATATATTTTTTGACGGGCTTATTTTATTGGTCTCGTTAAAAGCACCAAATACCAAGCCTTGCTCTTGTGAAGAGTGAAGAACAACCTCTGCTCCACCTCTTGTCCCGAGACAATCAAAAACACTGCAGCGTTTCCTCATCACTCCGCTTTCGTACCCGGTGGAAATCCGGGGTTAGGAATAGAAGAATATATTTCATCGATTATGACACTTATGCTATTACCTCATCCACTCCCATGCATTTTCAGTGAAGCGACTTCCTTCGCTCCCGGCTGTTTTACTGGATTTTGACTAATTTTGCAAGGCCCACAGAATATTGTGTTCTATTGCTATTATATTGCTATAAAACATGGAACCTACCAAAAGAAAGATTAGAGTCTCTTCTTTTTTCAGTAAAAAAATAGTATATTTTTATCGGTTTCCGTTTTGCAGAAATTAGCATTTGAATAAAGCTAAGTTTCGTCAATATTCACATTCCTGGTGAAAACACTTGACAAAACGAGTTTGTTGCAACATGGCCATGGTTGATCTCTCATACTCTACTGCACTTGCTGGCCATTTTTTCAATAACTACCATTGCTTTAAACCACCTCTTCATGTCAGAAGCTGCATCAAAGCCTTCTGTATGCTCTTGCATAAAAAAAAAAACATTAACTCTTTGACTGCCAGACGTTTTCAGAAAAGGGATGCCGCCAGTGCCAGCCGATTTAAGCATTTTGACTGATTTTCAAGGTCCACAGAAAATGTTCTGTTTGGACTATGGAAACACACGTACTACCAAATGAAAGATTGGACTTTCATCTTTCATCAGAAAAAAAGAGTTTGTTTCTACCTTATTCCGTTCTTTAGTAATCAACAATAGAAAATGGTTAGTTTGACCCAATTTCGCCTGTGTTGGACCAAAATACGGAGAAATCAAGCTTTTAGTGAAACGATATTATTTCATGCATTCTAGTGAATTTGACACTTCTTTTTGTCCATGAATGATGCCACAAACACCTAAATAGTGCTTTACTTCTATAAAACACTACCACCAAGAATGAAAAAGTGTTTTTTGATAGCAAAATACGTTTATTTACATTCAACAGTGTAACAATTTGACAACAATTTGGCAAACTATTTACAAATGTGTGCAACTGTGGTGCTATTTACAAATATGTGGATGTTTCAACGACAGTTTTTCTTTTTGTAACACTCTCCTGCGTGCAAGGAGACGCAACAGCATTTGCACAAGATTGCCTCTTCGCGTGCGCCACTTTCTTGCCGGCCGTTTTTTTCCGGGGAATAGCAAGTATATACTGCAGTGTGTCATCAAGTCTAATATCAGGATCATGCTACGGTTACGTTACGGTGGTGTTACGTCTCGCTTCCCCGTGTCCTTCAGTTGCTATACCGGGTTGGTAGGAGATGTTCTGATCCATTTTATCCACTCCATTCATGGTGGCATCGTAGTCCAGAAACAGTGTCTTCTCCGTGATCAGACTGTACCCGCTCCTCCGATGAATATGCATTGGACTCGGGGTACTCTTCATTGTCCGATCGAATGTCCGCTTGTGCAGCTCCGCGTTTTCCGGCCTTAGCAGCGCTAGCCGCGCTAGCCGCGCTTTGCCGGTGGGGCTTACTACGTGTTCATAACAGTCACGTTGGCGTAGAGCTCGGAGTCATCTTCATCATCATCATCAATCTGCATTGGTCGATGCCAACTCTCCATCGCCCGATCGAATGTCCGATTGTGTAGAAGTACCCGGCCGGCTATTGTGCGCGTTTTCCGGCCTTAGCAGCGCTAGCCGCGCTAGCCGCGCTTAGCCGTGAGGCTTACTACGTGTTCATAACAGTCACGCCAAAGCTTCCAACTTTGGCGTAGAGCTCGTTGTCATCATCATCGTTGACATCAATGCGCTTTTTAGTATTGATTGATGCTTTCCGTCTTTGAAAAAAATGCTCAAGCTGAGCTGCTTGTAACCGGTTGCTTGGTCAATCCATTGTGGCTTGGATCAGCCATTGTCTCCTCAACACTCTAGCTCCGCCTCACGTCTTCTACTGACGCCCACGGTGGGCGGCCCATCCAACCTTGTGCAAAGAGAGTCATCGCTGCCCTCTAGGGGCCAAAACGAGTCTTTGACTAATCAGATCAGCCTGATACTTTCAGCACAGCTGCCCAAGGCTTTCCTGCACCCGTTTTTGAAAAAAAAACAAAAAAAACATAGGGGACGTCTTTTAACGTCCTCGGCGCCCTTCCCTAGGTTTATGCTAAACGTTTTATAACGTTTATGGCAGTCAAAGAGTTAAAAAAACGTGTAAACAGGTTTTTGAAAGGAAGGACAAAGTATTTAAAAACATTTTTACACGTTTTTGGGATTGAATGAGTTACATATAGCATACAATGCTACAATGACTGAAGAGCAATGGAAGCAACTTGTTCGCTTTTTGGTGGGTTGGGAAATTCCCATGGAAAACAAGAAGGTGAAGGTGGGTATTGGGGAATTTCCAACTGCCTGGACCTGCTTCCAACTCATCCAGCTTCCCTCACACTACCAGACAAATGAAGATTTCTGCAGCCATTTTCTATCCTGCCAATGACACTGGGTTTGGTCTAATTTAAATGTTAGACTAAATATTTAGAAAGACATCCAAAATGGTCTGAACAATTTTAGTATTTGAAATATTTTTGTTTTTTATTTATTATTATTATTATTATTTTTTGATTTGACAGTTCATAAAAAAAGGTTCCTAAAGAAAGTTGTAAGTTTGCCAGGTAATTTTGAGGAAACTAAGACAAATACGTATAAGTATAACATCATCAAAACTATATGGCCAAAACAATGATTGAATTGCCGTCATACTATTACATATTTGAATTTGTCAAGGTACACAATAAAAAACTTGAAATTATCTTTTATGGAGGAAATGTTTATGTCTATTATGCGGCCGAATCGATATTTAAACATCCATTTTATATTTAATAAAAGGTCTTACTTTTGTGCCGCACCTAAACTCCTGCCCACTAGTTGGCAGCAGAGCGGTAGAGCGCGCTTTACTGCGCCAGAGTAACACTGAACTCTCGCAAGAATTATCCAGTGTAGTGTCTTTATAATACTATCTCGCGAGTTTACAGTACAGTAAAGCAAAGGCGGAGAAGGAAATACGAGCTGCTCCAAAGAATGTCTATAAAGCTGAAATTTGGACTCACTTTGGCTTTTATAGCAAAGGAAACAGAAGCATGGACTATGATAAGAGGTACGCTATATGCAAACACTGCCGTGGGAAAATCAAATACTGCGGCAACACTACTAACCTTCGCGCTCACGTTGCAAGACATCACAGCGGAGTGGAGATAGCGAGTAAACAAACGTCTATCTCGTCTCAAATAACCATTGAACAAGTTAATTCTGCCAAATTCCGTTCAAGCTCACCTCGTGCGACCAAAATAACACATTCAGTGATCTACTACATGTGCAAAGACATGCGCCCTCTCAGCTCCGGGAAGGTGAAGGCTTTCGTAACATGATGAACACTTTGGAACCCCGTTACTCCATACCGCCCTGCCAATACTTCATTGAAGTTGCTCTGCCCCGGTTGTACAAAGACGTTAAAAGCACTGTGTTGGATGGTCTTTGTTGTGCCGAAAGAGTTGCAACATGTGATGCCTAGATGTTGAAGTGAATTAATTTAATTATAACTGTTTGATTTATAATATTGATATTTAGAAGTGGACATAACTGCTTTAATTTACTCAGTATGTCTCTGTGTGAGAATTCAAGGTGATGTGGGGGGTTGAAGCGAATGTGTTAAATAGATTCCTTTGTCTTTACAAAGCCAGTTGGGCAAGAGGGGGGGAGGGACATCTATGGGGGCTCTGAAAACAACATCTTGAAACAAGAGGGGGAAGTTTGGTGACGTGTATTGATGTATCATGTGACTGTCTGAGAAGGAGAGGATTGGCCGAAGAAGACAGAGGAGGGGTTTGAAAAGTCACGTAAGAGTACTAGGGCTTGCAACAGGAGGAGGAGCGTCACACATGGGGGAGAACAATGCCGGAGTTCAGCCGATCTCATGTGTCCATAAGCTTATGTAAAAATAAATCCTGATTTCACCGATCTCATTGTCTGAGTTTGATAATCAACATTATGAACACGGGAAAACAAAGAATTGATTTTCCAACAATGTCCAGATCCACGATGTCCTATGTAACCATAACAGCACATTACACAAATGAAGATTGGAAGATGGTTTCGCACGTGTTACAAACACGACCAATCCAATGTACGACAGCCACACGGGAGAGAATATTGCGACTTTACTGCGTACAGCTGTGGATGAATGGGGTCTGAGTGATAAAAATTCGGTGGTGGTGACCGATAATGCTCTAAACATGGCTGTTGCGGCGTGTTACTGGATTCTTCAGACGGAGTACAACTGCAAGTTACCAGCTACAGATCAAACAAACCCAACTGCAGCTACCAAACCATAGATTAATTACAGATGTTATTACAACAGAACAGTTCTTATGACATGACTGAAAGATTTTTAGAGCAGCAACCAGCTGTCTGTGCAGCACTCCTTTCCAATAAAGTGAGAAAGAATGAAAAGGAAGTATTTACATTCAATGAAAGTGACATCACATGTGCAGAGGAGATACTGAAAGCACTGAAGCTAATGAAGGATGTAACATTAGTGATGTCTGAGGAGAGCATGCCAACTTTGTCAGTCATTGCACCACTCCATGCCAAGCTGATCATGGGCATTGAAGAAAACTCTGAAGATTCAGATACAATTAAGGACATCAAGACAGTAATAGCACAAGATCTGTCAAAAAGATATGCCAATGAAAAGAGACACTTTGCATGGCATCTGCAGGGGACCCACGGTTCAAGAATCTACCCTTTCTGTCTGACGAAGATAGTGCCCACATCTACTCTAGGCTGACTGATGCTGTGTTGGCAGTGATGGAAAAGAACAGTGTAAGTAAATTTAATATACATTTGCATATTAACTCCATAGGTGGTATAGTGCTTGCTTTTATCATGGTACACCTTAGTTGCATTAGTAATCTGTTCTGTACTTATAAGGTTTTAAGTGGTTGTACTAATATGAATTTGAAAATCTTTTGTTTTTCAGGATGAGGAATGTGAAGAGGATCAAGATGGACATGCTCCCAACATTGAGCCACCCATTAAGAGACCCAGAACATTGTGTGCCATAGCTGATCTCCTTGGTCCAACATTCACCTCTCACAGCAAAGACACTAACAAAGAAACTGATCAAGAATCTGCAGAAGATGAGGTGAAGATGTTTAGGATGGAGTCTCACTTGCCCCTAAATGGTGATCCTCTCAATTGGTGGATGGACCATGAAGGGGTCTATCCTCATATTTCAGCTGTAGCCCGTCAGTTCCTCTGCATCCCAGGCACAAGTGTCTCCGAAGAGAGAGTCTTTTCCACTGCAGGAGACATTGTAACTGCACAAAGAAGTGTGCTTAAAGCTGGGAATGTTGATCATCTTGTGCTCCTGCAAAATAATCTAAAGAGAAACCACTAGCATTCTAAGTACAAACTAAGCAAGTTATTATTTCTTGCTGTAGACAATCTACCTCTGTTAAATTGCACTCAAGTTAAGTTGCACTAAAGTTATGTTGCACAGTTGTTGCGTTCTAAAATAAATCTTGACTGTCTTTTTTTCCTGTGGTTGTGGTCAAGACAATATTTTGACTTGCTTGTGCAAATTGCATCAAGGATGCGCAAAATAATATTAGCGTTTCATAATTCCATTATATTTTGCATCCTTTTGGATGTTTTTTTTTTGTTTTGTTTTTACATGTCATGCTGTAATGCTGCATTTTAGCAGGTTCTCACTAAGCATGGAAGAATGTTAAATAAAAGAATGGTATATTAATGGAACATTAAGCCTTAATATTTTATTTCAATGCTGTTCAAACGTGAAACAGATTGCAAACTGTATACAGTGGCTCACAGTTATAAGCCTGAAGTTTCAGATAAATATATTCATAAAAATCTTACACTGTACACGTACAAGTTTACTGATTAGTATTTTCTAAATTAGATTTTTTTTATCGCAATAATGGATTTATAGATTAGTATCGGGATTAATCGGTATCGAATTGAATCGTGACCTATAAATCGTGATACGAATCAAATCGCCAGGTACTCGGCAATTCACACACCTACATTTTATCAATTGGTGACAAAATGCAATTTATCAAGAAAGAATGCAACAACTCAAAATGCTCACACTCAAATCATTTTATTTGTTCATCTTAGTTCAGTGTGATTACTATGAAATGAAACTTAATGAACCTGGATGAACCAAACCTCTTAATATTTTAGTTGAGGACCCTTTTTATAGATTCTTATAAAGCATTCCCACATATTATTGTGATTTTTATAGTCCACATTTTTTTTCCGTGAAACAACTCACAACTTCCATTTACACCGTTTCAATTTCAACCTGCTTCAAAAATTCACGCCTTCCGAGGTATTTATCACCTGATTCCACATTACTTACAGTATTCGCACAATGTAACGTTAAATATCAACTTTTCCCCAATTATTTTCAACGGGACTGACATTGAACTTTTTCTTAGTCCTATTTTCCACGCCCACTCTCATATATACAACTGATCATCATTACCAGCTCTCTGATACTGCTCAGTGGCGCACTTGGTAAATTGCATTGTCCAGTAACCAGGAGGTTACGAGTTCGGACTGCACATAGTAAATGTATCCATGGCAATTATGCTAAGTGATTACATGCTAACCAACTGACTATTATATCAGGAAATGCATTATAATTTCACTGAAATGATTAAAAGCATTGATAACTTTCAGCATCAGATGACACTTTTTAATATAAATACGCCATTATTTTGATCAAGGTCAGTGGTTTGAGCAATTGCCTGCCACACCAGAAGATCTAGGTTCAAACCCTGCTTGTACAAATGCAATAAGGAATACTAATCACTGTTAAATTATTTCACATCCATTACTTTTCATGTCATTTGTCATTGTTAAGTTTTTACTCCATTCTATATTCAAAATTCTAATTTGTATATACTGACATATTCACTATAATTATATACAATGTCACAGCTTCTTCTATGGCGTCAATGGCACAGTGGTTTGAGCATTTGCCTGCCAAACCGGAAGACCTGAGGTCAAACCATGCTTGGACAACTCTTTAGTACAAATGCAATATTGAATACTAATCAATGTCAAATTATTTCACTATTAATACTTTTTAATTTTCCACATAATTTATCTTTCAATTTATTTCATAAGAATTCATCTTAGCATTCAGATTTCAGCATTCCCACGCAATTTCTGCAGAAATTGCACTCAGTCTAGTTTACTTTAAACTTGTCAAATAGTGTAGATTAAAATATTAATCATTAGGTTTCTGTCTTCCAACTTAAAAAAAGACACAAAAATCTTTACTTAATGTCTGCTTGGAGTTTCTATTTTTGAGTGCCTCACCTGCTGGAGAATAAAAGCAAATCCATTCATTTTCCCACCATGTTAAGTATCAACACAACCCTCACACACTGCATTTAAAGGAAATGAGAGGAGCTACTTGAATTGGTGTCGAATCAAGTCAGTCAGGGGCAAAATGATAAAAAAAAATTAAAGCATCGCGCTGCACTTGTTTGCAGGGGTCTGCGAAAATACCAAAACTGAGTCTAGCCTCACACCAGACATGCGCTGGGCAATGAGCATAACCTTCTTATTTTAAATGTGAATGATTCCAGACTTTTATGCATTGTTTTCTCCTGTCTTGCGTTTATTGTGGCATAAGTCTGCCGTACAATTGGTATTTGTGGAAAAACAATCATTGTGAAATCCTGCAAAATAGTAAACAAAAATTCCACAGAATAAAATTTGATATACAGAAAATGATTCGAACATCCATGATACGAGACGTGAGATGTAATCTGTGATATGGCGAGGGACGATTGTACTGTAGTATTATTGATGTTCACATCATTATTTAGGGCCAGAAAATTACAAATCTGGTCTACAAAGAACTCATATACAGAAAATGATCTTTTCCGATTTGAATTGTATGCATGTGTGTTTCACATTCATCACTTTAATGACACACCAATATTTAGTGTTCATATAAATTAGTGTACATATACTGTAGATCAAGTCATACATCATTTGAAACTTGCTGGTTTGAACAATGTTTCTCATTCCATTGCATGTTCATACAGTATTTACAAAAATAACATTTCCTGGTAATTAAAATCTGTATCAATTTGAGTTTACCATTCAATGAAAAGTCTTCACATGATTGAATCTCAGTTGTGTTAAGATTGACCCTACGTGGATACCTAGGTCCCTGCTGCACAGAATGAGCGTTCTCGTAGGGCTGGGCGATAAATCGTTTTTTTAATTAATTCAAGTGTTTTGTTGTGGACGCTAATTTTGATGTTTTCTTCCCCCCTTTCGTTACACCACACCCGTGTAGCTTTAGCTCTGCCAGTCGTGTTCTCACACACTCCATACGGGAGGAACTCAACAGCAAACAAACTCCCGCTAAACAAAAAAACAAACACTTTACTATGTTACTGTGGAAGAGTCATTTACACAAGGAAGCACATATGACAAGAAAGGGGCACAATAAGAGCGATCACCAAAGCGGACAAGTTGCACCTCGCTAAAGATATGGCACCCATGTATACAGTGAGGAAGACTCGATTTCACCACTTGCTGAAAACGGGAGAACCCAGGTATGTGCTACTGCTACCTAGCCAAGTATATTGCTCAAGTTGCCCCACGCCATTTATTTAGGCAGTGGTTAGTTTGCCGTGACTGGCAACTCAAATGCGATATTTTTGCTCTGAACGGCTCCAATATTGGTCAATCGCCGGAGCGAGAAAATCTTTAGCCTGCTGTAAATTGGATATTTTATCCTGATCGCTTATAGGCATTTACAAGCTTATGTGAATAGCACAAATGTGCACGTTTATGTCGCTGCATGGTCGCAACATGTACGCTATCTCATCAAGATGGACTCGCCTTGCAAGCACTTACCGGTATGAAAGACAAGCTTACTTTCACTTGCCGTGTCCGTGACGCTTATCAGCCTCTGCGTCGTCTGCGACATAAAATCCTTATGAAATGTAGTATAGTGGGCTGGTAATGCTGATAACAGCCTATTTTCAGTGACAAAACAAATTGAAAAGTGAAAGGAGATCTATAGAAGGGGTGAACTTGGTGAAGCGGACTAAGATAGCCGATTTATAGCAGGCCAAGACTTTCTTACTCCGCGGATTGGCCAATCAAATAACGCTAAAATGAAATTTGCCAGTCATGGCAAAATAGCCACCTCAATTTACATAACAGTACTTGTACTTGTAAAATCAGCAGACAGTTGGAGGGGGTGACAAGCTCAGACCTGGGTTCCTACATTGAAGCCAAAATGTGATGTTTATTTGTATTATATTGAGGTCCACATGTAGCACTGTTTAGCTTCTAAAACAAAGTTGACAAAAAAAGTTGTACTTTTCTACTTTTTCAACACATAGATTTACATTTTCAGAAGTATTTGATTCAAGGTAGAAGTTTTGCAAATTGATTCCAAGAGAAGAAATATGGTTACTTTTGATAAAATAAAAGCAAAACTTTTTAAGTTCTTGGTTTATGTAAAAAAAAATAAAATATATATATATATATATATATATATATATATATATATATATATATATATAAATCGGGAAAAATTTGTAAATCAAATTTTTTGTTAAAAAATCGGAGATTTTATTTTTATTTTTGTACTTCCTGTTGTCTACTCTTGAGTAAATACCAAGTTCAGCTAAAATGTATGGCTCTTTTTATTACCACCGCACACAATTCAAAGAGCCATCAAATGTACAAGTTATAGTAAAATGTTTTAAAACGTCTTCTAATCAGTGTGCCAACTGCATTTTAATAATATTATTATATTACCCAACTCAACTTTATTTATAGAGCACTTTAAAAACAGCCCTAGCTGCATTCAAAGCCCTGTCCATTAATGGATCTTCACTTCCACTACCTTTTGTTTATGCAGTTTTTTCTTACACCTGTTCTCACAAGACATCTCACATCTTTGAAAGCCGATGACATAAAGAAAAACAAGCAAACAATTTACAATAGAAAACAAATATAAAGTACTTATTACAGTAATCAATAACTATTATTCATTGCAAAAATTTGACAAAAGCAACAGACGTCAAATAATACAATAACAAATCTCTTCCCAAATATATTAGAGTGAGGTCACACTAAATAGTACAGCAAACTGTCATCTTTTTGTCTGAGGTGGGTTTCGTAGTACCTCACATGTGGATTCACCGATTTTTTTTTTGATTTTTTTTGGGTGGGGGCCGGGGCATTTTTCATGGAAAAGGTTTGTGGTTTTATCTACACTTATTCAAGAATTTGGGGGGCATTAAAAACAATGTCCTCCTGGCACGCTGGTTTCCATCTGCTTTCCCCCAAATATGTATAAAATAAATGTTTTTTGTTGTTGTTTTTGCATGTATAATGACAGTAAATCAGATTTCTGTTATTCAGGGGCTCAGTCCCTATCCCCTGCGAGTAACGCGGGTCCACTGTACTGCCACTCTGGTACTGCAGTTTCCCACACTGATGCTGTCGCGGTTAGTGCTGGGTGATATCACCGACACACAGGAGTTTACAAATCCCCGCCTGGTTTCCTTGGTCTGCTCCATGGCTGCCTCCACCACAAAAACAAAAGAAAGTCATTATACAGCAGGTTACGTCTGTCCTCGACATAGTCACTTTGTTGTGCCTTATTACACCCTCAATGGAACTTGTGAAAAAAGCCACAGTCACATGGATTTCCTTCAACAAGACATACAGTACAAGATTGTCCTCCTCTTGTAGTTTTTCATTTTGCCATAAAGTGGGAGTCAAGTAAAAAAAAAAAAATCTTTACAATAGGTGCCCCTACTAGTCTAATCACAGTGCTGATGAACTCATTCACTCTGAGTCATTTTCACTGAAGCAACCCCCTTCGCTCCCAGTTGACTGGATTTGGACTGATTTTGTAAGGCCCACGGAATATTGTGTTCTATTGCCATAACAACATGGAACCAACCAACAGAAAGATTAGAGACTCATCTTTCATCAGGAAAAAAAGTTTATTTCTATCTGTTTCCGTTTTGCAGCATAGCATTAGAATATAGCTAAGTTTCATCATTATTCACAAATCTGTTGAAAACACTGGGGGAACGAGCTTGTTGCAACATGACCCTGGTTGAGCTCTTATACTCTGCTGCCACCTGCTGGCCGTTTTTTGTAATAACTACCATTGCTTGAAGCAACCTCTTCAGGTCAGTGGCTGCATCAAAGCCTTCTGTATCCTCTAGCATAAAAAAACACAAACAACATAAAAACGCATAAATACGTTTTTGGGACCATGACAATATTTAAAATTTAACGTTTAATCAGAATGACATTTTATTGCAAATATTTTTTTTAAACTTGACTTCCATTTCAAGCGGTGTGTTTGTTACCACGGCATACTGTATATCATATGAGTTCACCACATGTACGTTTGTGTCATAAACATCAAGAAACATCAGCCATGCCATGTACACAACAATTGTGACGTGAACCGGGATGATTGCCATGTAGGAACTGAAGCTTGTGCTGTTAGGCCATGTATGATGGAAACAGAAAAACAAGGAACACGAGAGCAATAACCATGTGAATGTGTAAATTGATGCAATATAAAATGAGTAGCTATTCACCTGAAATGAGATGACAAGCAGTCACATGTTGACTTTCAGTGATATCCATTTGTAAAAGCTGTTGCAATCAATGGACCCTGAAATGCACAAACATTATGCATCAGTTTAACAGATACATACACACATTTAATAGGAAACCATTCAATGACTGACCTGCCCTTTTGACATTGGCCTTATTCACCAGCATATGAGTATGGGTATGTTTTATACATAATACTGCAGATAAGGGATGCACCGAAATGAAAATTTTGGGCCGAAACCGAAAACCGGAAATGCTTGGCCGAAAACTGAAACGCCGAAAATCTTTTGTTATCATTGCATTTATTATAATTAATCAAAATTATAACATTATTATAAAATATTTATTTAGCACTGGCATTTTAACAAAGCACAATATAAATCACCACAGACATGGCACATTGTTGGGGGTAACGCGTTTAAAAAGTAATATAATACGTTTAGTCAGTAATGACGTAATATAACGAGTTACTAGTGATGTTCAAATGAAACCGATACCTCGAAGCGAGCGTCGAACATCCTGAATCACACTGTTTCGAAATTGTGCTTCGGAGCTTGTATCATTCTGCAATATCACGTGACGTTTGAAGCTTCATACGCCACAGCGCGTATTGACCACCCGAAACGCTTTGGTGGCTGGTGGTTCGCAAAATCACGAGCTGGAATTTATCCGGTCCCTTAACTCCCCCCGTTAAGTTCAATGGTGGTTGGCCCCCTGTGGGTGGTGAAGTGGTACTGACACTTCTGGTACAGTAGGCATGGTTTTGCTTCTCCCCACCGGGAGATCATAGTGAGAGGGGAAAAACATTTTTGGTTCTTTATTTAAAGCTACTTATATTAAATGTATAATATTAAGGGTCTTATTTAATTAATAATTAATCAATACCAAGCATGCTTGTAACTGTTGCCTCATTATAAATGAGTAGATCTGGTTCTTAAAAAAATAATAATAATTACAGGGAACGACGCATCTTTTCAAAGCTGCAGAATTAGAGAGCGTGAAGAGGCGCATATAATCTTCGATAAATAAATAATTCCATGGCCTGCGTCCTTTGTAACTGTTCACACGTACTCCCGTTTTTAATAAACATCAACATACACACGTCAATCATATTTTACTTATGAAAAACCTTTACTAGTAGCACAGATTTTTGTAAATAATACATGCTTTTTTTTTTTTTTTTTAACTAAAGAGCTCAGTATTGTTCATTCGGTAATGTCATCATCATTGCTCTTTTTTTTATATATTTTTTATATATATATATATATATATATATATATATATATATATATATATTTTTTTTTGTATGTGGGTGAGTATGTGTATGTGCGTGCGTGCGTGCGTGCGTGTATTTGTTAGCTCACCAAAAACCTATTAGAAAAAATCCCATACCGTTCACCTAAACCGAACACCGCCGTCAGGAGACCCGAGGGGACCAAAGAAAACAAAGGAAAGTGAAATCCAGCACCGACCAGACACCACCCACCGGGCCACCCACCAGAATTCTTCCCCAACCCCAGAAACATCTAAATTCCAACAAATCCCCCAAAAAATCAGGGAGACCTCAAGAGACCGAAGGAGAGACTGAGGAAAGGAAGGAAGGACAGACGAAGCCGAGTGAGATCCACAGACACCAGCCTCCACCGATTCAATGACCTGAGGAGGAAGCAGATTGTGTCTGAGTTTCGATAGATGCTGGTGTGGTGGATCTGGCATGCATGAAAATCTCCACCAAAGAGGGGAGCCGTCGACCCCTGCCAGGACAGAGCAAGCGCAACACCTCAGGGCCCCCCAGGCCGCGGCAGCGCCAAAGGACGACCCCCGGGCCCCGCCAGGTCCACCGGCCGGAGAGCAAACCCAGGAGCAGGAACGCCCCCCACCCCAACACGGCCCGCGCCCCCGACCTAACGCAGCAGGACGGGGCACTGCAGGCCCGCCAGGCACCCCACCGGCCCACAACCCCCACGACCCCCCCGCCCCCATCCACCCCCGCCATCCACCCCAACCCAGCCCCAGGTACCCAAGCCCCCAGACACCCCCCACCCCCAGCACCCCCACCACCCCACACCCCAACAAATGATGTAATGACGTCACTGTAAAGCAACTCCAATCGCATGGGCACGACATCGAGTGCCGTACACCCAAAACACGACATAACGTGACACCGCGTTTACTGAAGTACATAATTGGGGATCACCGTATCACATGGATTTACATGTAAATCTGTGCCTTTTCATCTCATATCGCCACAGTAGTGAGACAGGAGAAGGTACTAGAAATGTTTTTGCGAAATGAGGCAACATATGGAGAGTTTGAGACGTCTACTAAAGCTGACGTTACGTCATTGCTTCGTGGAATAAATAAACCGTCTGCCGGGCTGCCTTATATGTCAATATACCGCTTTATGCTTCAAATGGAATTAAATTAACGACAAATATAAATTTGACAATGTTACTTTGCGTTCATATTGCAGATGCATCACATACATATCAGGTTACGTCTGTCCTCGACTCCCCGAGATGGTGCTCTTGGTTTAAATATAAAGGCTAGTGCAAAGGAAATTGATTACATTTCCACTGCATCTTTCAACCAAGAGTGGCATCTAGAGGCGTCAAAAAAAAGTGCTTCATGAAGCTTCATTTTCCTATCACTAATGTTAACCCATTTAGTGATTAAAAAACACACAGGGCAACTGGGCAATAAAAGGTGGGGGGCGCACTAACATTAAACGTGATAAACTAGGAGGCCACAAAATATCATCCTGTGTTTGAGACCCTTGCTATAGACGGAGCAGCGCACGTGCCACTGTTGATGCCACTTGGTATTATACACTTGCCACGTTTTCCAAATGGATTTGAATGACATTCACAAGTCTCAGGAAAACTCCATGCTCTATGGTTTACAGCCAGCCTGTAGCACCCTATAACGTAATCATTTCCTGAAAATGTAAACGCCTGAAAATAAAAAAAATAAATTGCACTTGATCAAAAATGTAATAAAACCCAATAATGTAATAATTGTAATGTAATGTAAAGAAAAATATATATTTTCGGGAAATTGTTACATTACATGCCCTGTTACTATAACAACACTAAAACTCTGATTTAACAGCGAACTTAGGACTCCCAAAAGAGTTATAATCAAGTGGGCGGAGCTTACTTTGATTTACTGTAACTTGCAGAGTTGGTTTAACACAAAATGAATCAACTCTGTCAAATAACTCCAACACTTCGCTCAGACTTCAATGAGTCCCACCTCTTTGGTGGTTGCACACAATTTCCAAGGTCATGCGTCAGGAGCCTGGACAGGAGAATGCATCAAAAGGTGAAAGCTGCGCAAGCCAGGTGCGTTAATTTATGTTTTTGTTTTTTAAACTTACCTGCGAATGGGAGAGTATGGCCCATAGCCATCAAACTGAGACTGAATCACCCTAAGTCGAAATGGTTTTTCGTACATAACAGAAATACACCTGAGCAGTTTGTAATGCCAACAGAGACATTATGTTGATACAAAAGGATACACTTACAGCAATACTGTGGCTAAATCCAGAAACTGGCTGAGGGCTTGTGGCACTGATATAATTGCTGACACCGTTGTCCTGAGTAGCAGTACCATAGAGGTCAGCGACATGACCCGGGCTGCTACTACCAGGGAAGACTCCAGGTCTCGCTACATCTGTTAAAAAAAAGAGACACCAGTTCGATGAACAAAAAGATGACAAAACCCAAATACATCCATGATGAGTCAGATCGTTGCTACTGCCATCATCCCCGACTATTGTTTAACATTCAGCATATCACATTGTCATGTACGTAAATGTGGTGGGTCTCATCTCCAATCACTATGATCACAATCACAGCCAGCCAGCGAATTGTTTCATGAACCTGAGCAGGACCAAGGGGATTGTTATTGACTTTAGGGGAGAACATCCACAACCACTCCCAATGGCCATCGACAGTGAGTGCTGCACAAGGGAGCACCATATTCTCGAGGGTGCACATCTGAGGAGCTACTACTGGACCAGTATTGTGGTTGAAATTTGAGGTTCCACTGTAATTCCACAGAATGATGCAATTAAATTTAAAGTCTGCAGAAGCATGTCACTGCTTACCTTTGACGATAAGAATGACTGGCTTGCAGGTACCACCTTCAGTTTATAGTAAGTGATGTGATATAGAACAATTGCTTGTCATTTTGCATTCTTAATTCAGCGTAACGTAAAATGAAAATTCCAAATCAAAGTGTGAACATTTTTATTGATCGGCTTTCATGACTGAGGACAACCATTTGTTATCACTACCAGGCAGTTTATGAATGTAAGGCAGGAATTGCACAAGTGGCTTGGACACAACAACTCATTTGATCAACACCTGCCATGAAAAATGCCTCTCAACTATCCAACCATCATCTTCCACCGCTTATCCAAGGTCAGGTCGCAGGGGCAGCAGCTTTAGCAGTGAAGCCCAGACTTCCCTCTCCCCAGTCACTTTATCTAGCTCCTCTGGCGGGATTCCAAGGCGCTCCAAGGCAAGTCATAGTCTCTCCAGCGTGTCCTGGGTTGTTCCCCGGGCCTCCTGCCGGTGGGACGTGCCCGGAACACCTCTCCAGGGAAGCGTCCAGGAGGCATCCTAGCAAGATGCCCGAGCCACCTCGGCTAGCTCCTATCAAAGCGGAGGAGCAGCGGCTCGACTATGAGTCCTTCCTGGATGACCGAACTTTTCACCCTATCTCTAAGGGAGAGCCCGGACACCCTGCGGAGGAAACAAATTTTGGCCGCTTGTATCCGGGATCTTGTTCTTTCGGTCCCACAGCTCGTGACCACAGGTGAGGGCAGGAACATAGCTCGACCGGTAAATCGAGAACTTTGCCTTTCGGCTCAGTTCCTTCTTCACCACAACGGACCGATACAGAGTCCGCATCACTGCAGATGCTGCACCGATCCGCCTGTCGATCTCCCGCTCCAACCTACCCTCACTCGTGAACAAGACCCCAAGATACTTGAACTCCTCCACTTGGGGAAAGATGTCACCCCCGACCCGGAGAGGGCACTCCACCCTTTTCAGACTGAGGACCATGGTCTCAGATTTGGAGGTGCTGATCCTCATCCCAACCACTTCACACTCTGCTGCAAACCGCTCCATTGAGAGTTGGAGATGGCAGATTGAAGAAGCCAACAGCACCACATCAACAGCTCGGCTGCGCCTAGAAACTCTGTTCATAAAGGTTATGAACAGAATCGGTGACAAAGGGCAACCTTGGCAGAGTCCAACTCTCACTGAATCTGAGTTACTGCCAACAATGCGGACCAAACTCTGACATCGGTCATACAGGGACCAAAAAGCCCATATTAGGTGGTTCGGTACCCCGTACTCCCGAAGCACCCCCCCCAAAGGACTCCCTGAGGGACACGGTCGAACGCTTTCTCCAAATCCACAAAACACATGTAGACCGGTTGGGCGAACTCCCATGCACCCTTGAGAACCCTGCCAAAGGTGTAGAGCTGGTTCCACGGCTGGGACGAAAACCACACTGCTACTCCTGAATCTGAGATTCGACTTCCCGACGGACCCTCCTCTCCAGCCTCTAGGAAATACTAACTCTTACTGATTACAGTTATTGTTTTGAATGCAATCTACAACTACCAAACATTTTGGCCCTAATTTACCTGTTGCAATTTCAGTAACAAGTATTGCACCAAATGTTATGTGTCCACATTCTGGGATCCTCTAAAATGTGTCAGACTGGGATTTAAAAATCTGCGATCTGTGTTATTTTTAAATCTTTGTTCTGGCTGGGCCATCCAGTCCGAAACACCTATCCTCATATTTTTGGGCTGAATGACGATGCGTTATATAGTGAAATGTTTTCTCAGTGCAAAACTTTTAAAATTTAGTGAAAAAAACATGTACTGCATGTTATAACAAATAATTTTAAGGGCAAAACCAGAGTTCCATATTTGAAAAAGATGTATTAAATGTAAGTTGGAATTTGAATAAAATGAGTCTTTCCACTAACTACAGCGCGATGGAGTACAATATTTTTGTTATTTCCTCCAAACTGCTCAACAGTGCAAACAATAAAAATGAAAACAAAAATAAAGAATGAAGATTACTGCCAAATACCTAAATAAATTGAATAAATACAATTGTTATTTATATTAACTGTTTTAATGAGCAGATGGTACAAATACAAATAGTCCTAACTTTTACAAGATTTCTGTCTTTTAAATTATCTATGCATCAAAAAGAAGTCTAATGATTATTGTTTTTGTTGACTTTTGCATTGTTTAAATTGGATCTAGTTTTGTTTCCTGTTATGTCTAATTTTTCTGCTTCCCTTATTCACATTTTCATCTACACTTGTTCTCATAAGTGCTGCTCTGTGCGTTAACCAATGATCTCTCAGGTCTCATTGTATCATCCGTCTGTTTGTACGTAATTCACTGTTTACTCTCAGTCAATGAGAAATAGTGCATAGAAAAGTGCAGCTACATAGCTGCACTGAGCTTTTAAGACATGTTTGCTTTGCTTGAGGACTGCTTCATCCATCCAAGGATTTGTGCACTAACGCTGCTCAACGTGGTTGGACAAAAAAATTCCCAACGGTAGCTATTAGTGATGGGAAAACGAAGCTTCATGAAGCACTTGTGATATTTTTTGACTCCCCTAGATGGTGCTCTTGGTTTAAATATAAAGGCTAGTGCAAAGGAAACTGATTACATTTCCACTGCATCTTTCAACCAAGAGTGGCATCTAGAGGCGTCAAAAAATATTACAAGTGCTTCATGAAGCTTCATTTTCCCATCACTAGTAGCTATAGTCCTGTACATCGTTATCATTCCAATTCTTGACCCTAAAGTTCTGTTCATCCTCAATACGCCCCAGGCAGTTATAAAGTTATTCTGAGGTGTGCAGAGGGAATGGAAATGGTGACGTGACCGACCAAAACACTTTTAAATAATCTAGGACACAGTTCCACTGACATTCATTCGATGTATGATCATGCTGCAAGAATGAAACATCTTCAAATCCATACCTTTATTCTAAGGGTCAGAATGCTAAAAATCGGTGAGTAACATTGTGAAAATTCTTCTGCATATAGCATACTCATTAAAAAAAATATATATATATTTTTTTTTTAAACCTTGACAAACTTGAAAGGACACAATGTCCTGCATCCCTAAACCTTAACTCATTCAAACCCAAAAACACATAAATACACGTTTTAATACTTTGTCCTCCAATCCCAAAAATGTATTTATACATAGTTTAAAAAAAAAATGTTTTTTTATATGCTAGAACATACAGAAGGCTTTCTGTATGTTCTGGCATACAGCTTCTGATCTTAAGAAACAGATACAAATGTACTTTTTTCTCATGATGAAAGAAGATACTCTAATCTTTCTTTTTGTGGCTTCCATGTTTTTATAGCAATAGAACAAAATATTCTGTGGGATTTTGCAATCTGTCAAAATTCAGTCAGAGCAAAGGGAGTTACTACAGTGAAAATGGCTGGGTGTGAATAAGTTAAAACATTGTCTGTTATTTAATGTCACCAAAAAGTTAATTTGTTTGATTAGATGATCCCATAAATAGAGAGAATATAGTTTATCCCTTTGAAACTGTCCTTTCTTTTAGTTAACAGTGAAAATGAGAAATGACATGTACTATACAGTTAATAAGAAAACAACAGATGGCAATTAAGTGAACATCTCTCATCTCATCAAGGCGGTGCTATCAAATGCATTCAGCATATTACAAACAAATGTCCATTACATTCACAGACTCATGCTTCACCACTTTTACAATTATCCTTGGAATAAATATGGGACGAGTGGACACGTGAATTTACACACCTGGGCTCTTAAAAGGGTCCGGGCTGTGAAGGTGGTGCTGAAGGGCGGTAGGAGAATTGCAAGCCGAGCTGGCATGCTCATTAGGTAGCATCTGAGCTGCCGTGTGTGGCCCGAGGGAACCATAATCAGCGATGGAGTAGGGTGCTCCGCTCCTCATGTCACTACTGGTTCCGGTCAAAGAGCACAACCTGTAATCAGGGAGCCCTAAGAGATGGGAGAAGTGAAACATTTTCCAGCTTGCTGTCTTTGCATGTCGCTGTTGTGATCTCCAGCCAAGACGACCAATCAAAAAGATTGATGATGGATCATGAATACAAGGCTGCTGTTTGAATACAAGGCGTATCAATCAAAAGCATAATTTACACCAGGCATCTTTGAGACCGACTCAGACTAATAAACTTTGCAGCTATGCAAATCACATTGAAAACTTGATACCACATACACATAAACTGTGTGACTAAGCATGAGTACATCAAATAATTACAATGGCATTGGGTTGTGTATAGCACCCCAACGATTGAGAAGACTCTTGTAGAGACTGTAAAAAAGAAATCCTCAACAGAGGCAACAATGATGTTTTTTTTTTTTTTTTTTTTTTTTTTAGAGCTCAGTATTGTTCATTCGGAAATGTCATCATCATTGCTCTTTTTTTTATTTTTTTATATATATATATATATATTTTTATTTTTTTTGTGTGTGTGGGTGAGTATGTGTATGTGCGTGCGTGCGTGCGTGCGTGCGTGTATTTGTTAGCTCACCAGAAAACCTATTAGAAAAAATCTCATACCGTTCACCTAAACCGAACACCAGGAGGCAACAATGATTAAGAGAACAAGCAATCATTATGTCATGCTGTGCTCATAAATCAATTGAAAATGAGCTGAATATTGCCTCATCCATTTTAGATGTTGACACTGACATGGTGATAAGGTAGACAAGATGGACACAAGGAGACCTCATAAGGGTTTCAAGTCCTTATATTTGTCGTCATTTCAAGTTTTAATAGTTTGGGTAATAACAAATAAAACTAATTGATTTTTTATAGGACGTCGCGGTCCACCGTGTTGTTGATTGCAGCTGTTATTTGATCCTTCATGTCATCGATATTTGCTGGAAGTGTTGGAATATCATCTTTGTCTTCATCACCTGGAAGTAATTTTCACTTAAAAAGAGACTTCCCCAAAAACTGGACTGTTAAAATTTGGATCTTAGATCAGTGATAGGCCGATGTCACGTTAAATGTATTTAAAACATAAATTTTGTCATGTGGCTCAGTGGTTAGGGTGTCTGACTTCCGTGGTACCTTGGTTCAAATCCCTGTCATGGCAGTCATTTTTTTAGGAATCAACTTTTAACTGGGACCCAGCTGGGCAACCCAGATGGGACCAACTCACCAGCCCATATCCAACCCACATGGGCCCCACATGGGTGTAGTGACAGGGTTGTAATACCTGACATTCATGTGAAACAGTTGAATTACTTTTTGGGGTTTCCACTCCACACCGTGCTTGTTTGTTTATATAGGAGAAAAAAAAGTTGAACTTTGAATGTAATTCACGAAGGTTGTTGCATCTTAACACTGGAGAACTGTAAAGTAGCCTCAGCAAATCAGTGGCGTGTAATGAGCAAGGTTCAGTGCTTTGTGAGACCCTGTGAGATGCTGAGCATCCAGGAAAATGTTATGCAGCATTAAATCCATGTCATTGACTCATTGTTGCTGAAAGGATAAAGTCAATGTTCCGAATTTAGATGATATGGGAATTTTTTTTGCCATGGTACTTATCTCCTCCTTAAAAGGTTTTTGGGATCAGAGACCGACACAGAGGTGAAACTTTAATAAAGTCGCAGAAGTTGTTCAACAGTGCTATAGTCAAACTACATTTCATATTTTCCATGCAGTTTTAGTGAAAATACATGTGTCTAAAGATGTGGATTTGAACAAATTGACTCAACAGTAACAAATTATCCTATTCAATTCAATTGATTTGACAGCTTGCCTAATGAAAATTATCAACATCCACCAACACTGACTACCTAATGGTGACAGATAACCTTCCACTTTTTCCATACAAATGTTGAACAGCAACCCAGAACATTTTCTACTTAGAGTAGTAACACATAATGTGAACTACTATGAATAACACACGCTTTTGAATAGCAAACTGGTGACAATCATACTCTGCCTGAAATTAATATAATAATAATTTCTCCCGTCAGACGAAGCGCTTGTGAAAGCTAAACTGAATACTGTATAGGTTTGCTGATATTGGAGGATCTATGGCAAGAGCCAAAGTGGTTCACGGCTCGTGTGCACTACACATTACAGCTTGTTGCGTGAGCTAAAACAATCACACTGTCACAATTTGACAGCCGCAGTGATTCTGTCCCGACCAATCGGTTTTGGTCGGTGTGGTATACTCAAAGAATCACCTTGTATTTCTTCTTTTATTCACTCTATGGCAATTTTAGCACAGAGAGTTATTAAACAGTATCCATGTAATTAGGGGTGGGCGATAATCATCGTCATCGATATTATCATCAACTTGGCTTTCACGATGTCCAATTTGACATTATCGAGGTTTAATGCTATCTCTAGATGGGGGGGGGGGGGGGGGGGAACGACTCAATTGATTGGCTGAAAAGTAGGAGGAAGTGATGAAAGTTCTCATTTGGCGAATCAGCGTGCATAGAGGAAGATGAGGAAGTGATAAGTCTTCATTCTGCAAATCAGCGGGCAGGATTCAGTCACGTGACTCAGTGAGGAAGAGAAGTGTTTACAAGTGACAAAATGGAATCGAAGTCTCGTATTAGTGACTAATAAACTTGGCAAGACTTAAGTCCACGTCCCTAGCCTGAAAATTATTTGGGGTTGACAAGACCAAAATAACATCGGAACGTGTGCCGAAAAACGCACTTCTGTTCTAACACGGACCATATGGAGGATTACGTGACTTTGAGACTACAAGTATGACTACCGCTAAAGATAAGATAAGTAAAGCAGCCGAACACAATCAGAAAAGTCTCACTGCATTGTGCTAGCACACACTGTAATTGACAAAGCAAGTAAACATTGGCAATGCCTTACAAACGCCTCACAAACGCCTCACAAAAGCGAGTAAAAGTTGACCCGATGTACCAATCCATATTGGCTTAATATTCAGTTTTTACACGTTTGTACTCCGCATCTTAGCTACATTTGCGACTATATCATCTGTATTATGGTCGCGGCTGCATTTGTTGTCATTACAATATATGCAGGATGCTGGCTCTTTCTTACTATATATATATATATATATATATATATATATACACACACACACACACACACACAAATATATATATATATATATATATATATATATATTCGTGATTCGTTCCATCACCATCTAATCAACATATATAAAAAAACATATATATGTTCCCCCCGCCCCTATTCTGACAACTGTAGTAAAAAGCTTTTGTCGTTTCTGTAGTATTTGGCAGTGGTGTACCAGTACTTAGTGCAGATTAAAATGTGATGATGTAAATAGGTGAATGTGAGGCAATAAAGCTTTCATTGTTAAGTGTTGCCGTAAAATGTTGTTGTAAAATGTATTGAGCAAATTAAAATATAAACAAGAGCTGTTCAAAAACGCTGCCAATAATTATTCTGTGAAGCAAGTGCAGATTTACAAGTTGTTTTCCCTTTATATAGAATATCGTCAAAATATCAGTATCGGGTATTTTGAAAAAATATTGAGATATTTTATTTTGGCCCATATCGCCCACCCCTACATGTAATGTGTAGTGCACACGAGCCGTGAAACACTCTGGCTCTCGCCATAGATCCTCCGATATTGGCAAACCTATACACAGTATTCAGTTTAGCTTCCACAAGCATTTCGTCTGATGGGAGAAAATGGTAAATTTGATGTGAGGATTAGTTATGTATTCTACAAAAGTTGGATTACTTAAATGAGCAACGACGCTGAAGTTGGTTCTACCATTGCGCTCCTGTCCATCAGCCTATACTATCAAAGCCTAAACCGCAATTGCATTTTCTGGCCTGAAGATGGCAGTGTTTTCAGTTTTGCATTGGTGAAGACGTTGGTTTCCTCGTTGCCTACAATTTTAAAAAAACACTGATTTTTAACATGCTCTCATTGCCACAAAATCTATATGGAGTTTCTTGCCTGTTAATGTGATAAATTGTGGGAGTAGATTGGTAAACTCTGGAAACAGATTGCTAAACTGTGGGAACAGATTACTAAACTGTGGGTAAAGATTGCTAAACTGTGGGTACTAATTAGCAAAAAAATTACTAAAGTTAGTTATTTTTTTACATTCAACTGAATGTACTACAACTATTTATTGAAAACCCTAATTTGCCCATAGGTTGGAATATGAATGGTTTGTGTATATTAAACCCAGTGATAGAGCTTGGATAGGCAGCAGCTCACCCGTGACAAAGAATGAATATCGTTCAGATTTTAACAATACAACTACTCTTAATGATACTGCTCATCTATCCAGTACTTTAATGGTATTCTTTTAAAATATAGAAATCACACCAAAACAAATAATAGATTTAACTAGATTTTACATCGATCTGATTGGCTGGATCGGCCGATATTTTGCTTTGTATGCAAAATTGCTTAGCAGCTGTAATTAGTGATGGGAAAATGAAGCTTCATGAAGCACTTGTAATATTTTTTGACGCCTCTAGATGCCACTCTTGGTTGAAAGATGCAGTGGAAATGTAATCAATTTCCTTTGCACTAGCCTTTATATTTAAACCAAGACCACCATCTAGGGGAGTCAAAAAATATCACAAGTGCTTCATGAAGCTTCGTTTTCCCATCACTAGCTGTAATGTAATTAATTTGCTAGATCGATCAGTGTCGTACTTGATTGACTCCGCAATATTAGACATAACATGTTATATTCAATGTTTATCAATGTTTCTTGGATCGTTTCGTTATCAGGCTCTTAGAGCTTGTTGATGAGCAGATCATTTGAGTCAGATGTGTTGGAGGAGGGAGCCATCGGCAAAAACGGCAGGACAGTGGCTTTGGAGGACCAGGGTTTCCTACTCCTGACTAAGTAGAATCAATGCCATGCATATAGAACAGGGCTCGCCAACCTTTTTGAAAATGAGAGCTACTCTTTGGGTAATGCTAATTGCAAAGGGTTACGAGTTTGATAAACACTTCTGAAATAAGACTTTCGCTCAAATTTCTTTGAATTATGTTATAAAAACGGTATGAGTCATTAAACTCACATTTTTAGCGTTTACACACAATAACAAATGTTATGAAATACAGCAAACAGGGTTCCCACTCTTTTCTTGAAACAATTTCCCAGGACTTTTACAAGAGTTGCCCTGTCTTTTCAAGGGGCCTCATTTATCACACACAGAAGTGTGCGTACAAACATTCCCACGTAAAGTGTGGGATTGATCAATTTAGATTTAGCTCTGGTCTTGTGTAAACACAAATTCTTGTGGTAGAACAGTAAAATTTCAGATAGAATGAGATACATACATCACCAACAAGCCAGAATGAAACAAGGAGTTTGAAAACATAGTTTGAGCCATTGATTACATGCACGCACATGTAAAATCACCATAACATTACGAATTAAGCTACGTGGACAACAAATTACTTAATTCAATCAATGCACAAATAATATGCGGTCTAAGTTGGCTGGAGGAATTTTCATGCATGATTCATTCATTCTACAGATTTGCTCTGTGAGTGTGTGCCCCCGAGAAGAAGCTGAGGATGGCTGGCTCCGCAGACAGGATACAGTAGTGACATCAAAACCTCATCTTGAAATACATGTATTCAAATAATTTGCTTGTCCTTCTCCAGTTAATTAAAGACATTAAGATTCTTGTGGGTTGGGCATTGAGTTAGATATCAATTGCTAGTTTTTCTTACTTTTTTTCCTCCTGTTTATTATTTTGAAGGAAGAACTAACCAAAATCCTATGGCACACTACATTTCAGACAAACAGGGCGACCGGAAACATATACCCACTCCCAGAATGCAATGTGTCATATCACGCTTGGCCTGTTAAAATGTCACACCGACAGATGTACCGTGATTGAACGTGACAACAAAAAAAAAACGGCTACACCCCAACTTGATATTTACCTGATATTTTTAGTCAGAGTAAAAGCAGAAAGCAGGAACAACAAAATATGGCATTTTACTGGATTAAAGTCCCAAACACACAGAAGCCATTTTTGATGCCTTTCATCAAGGCTAATGGTTTATTTCACACACTTATCTTTGAAAGCACTGAGACCTGGCAAAGATCCAATTGGTGCCACCACCCACCTATCCCCCCAAAATAGATACTACTGTTGACAGACTCTCTGAGAAAATACAGGCTTGTTTACTGCGTTAGTGAAAGTGCATCAGCCTGCAATCTCTCTGCCATGTGTGCAACATCACAGGCCGTACAACTATGGTAGGATACATCATGCATCGGGGGAAGCTGTCAAAACAAGAAATGGTGTGGAGTACTCTCAAATTTCAAGCAAAATACAGAGCGTCGTAACTGGAGCCTCACGGGTGAATCACAACATGGAAACAAGAGTCTGTAATCCAGACTCAGTTCCCACTAAGTAAGGTTCGTGAATATGAATGGTTGTCTGGCTCAATCGACACCCTGAAATTTACACAGACAGGCTCTAGCTTGCTAAAACACTGAACAGTGTAAGTGGCAGAGAAAATGGATGGATTTGCTTTCTTAAACTTTGATTTGACGCACAGTCCATGTAAAACTGACGTCATTATACAATATGTATTCCAGGCAATTGCTAAGAAACAAAACATTCTTACTATTATTAAGTGTAAAATCAACCTCACTACAGACATTAGACATGATGCTAGACATGATGCTTGGAAGACATAACCTTAAAGAAAACAGGCACTTTTGAAATAAAACACGAAAAAAATTAAGCGGTTCTTTTGCTAATATCTAAAACCAGAAGAATGGGTATACAGTCAATGCAAATAACTCCACGAAACACTTGATTACAGTCAAGTGTTGAGGAGTGTGTATAAGGAGGGAGTGTGGGGAGTGACAGGCCTGGAGTGGGTAATCTGGACACGCGGGCAAATTCCCGGTGGGCCAGGCTGCTATACACACTGCTCTGCGCCGCTTTTCCAGCCTGTGGATCCATTTTGAAATAAGCAATTAAAGTGCATCCACCCCATACCAAGTATTTTTGCTCGTTTTCAGGCTGTTTGAGCAATGTGACCTGACCAATATATATTTTTTAATATCCATAACATAACAATTTTACAGACGTACACAAGGCAGGATTCAGTGATTTCTGTAATAAAGTACACTGGTCCCTCGCTACTTCGCGGTTCACTTATTAAGGACTCACTCGATAGCGGATTTATATCTCCTCATTTTCAATAGTGCACAACTCCGAGAAAATTCTTTATTTAGGCTGCTATTTTTTTCCTTTTTTGCAACATTTGAGTAAATATAAACAGATCTTTTTTTCCATTCAACACAATGTATTACACTTTTCATCAAAATATAGAATATTTGGTAGCCCCTTCAGACCCGCATTTCTTCTGCTGGGCAAAATTATTATTATTTTTGTTGTTGTTGATTTGAACTCTTTTCCCTCATAAGAAAAACATGGAAATGTTTTGGGAAGGTTATCTCATGTTTTTATTTGTTTTAGAGGACGCCAGGATAATATGGCTGTAACGAATTGTAAACTTACCAAGCTTATATGTAACATTTTGAACATGAACATGCAAATGAATTTGCGATTATGATTGGTTAGTTAAGATCCAATCATGAACCAGAAGTGTTGACATCATCCAAATTATGTGTTTGATTGGTTTAGAGCACACAAATATGTCATGTCCACTGGGACCATCTATGGGTCTTGAAGGGGTTAAGAAACACGTATCATGACAAGTTAAAAAAATAAATAATAATAATTACATTTTGCTTCTTTTAATTATTCTTGGCAAGTCAGTGTCCCATCAGTGGTGAGCTATTTTTAGAATAGATCCCAGTTACTCGTACACAAGCAACGTGTCTCATTCCACTCCCCACTCCCCCCGCCCCCTACACACACACTTGCTGCTCACTTACACAAACAATTCCGCAATAAGAGGTCATTAAGGTGACAGACAGTTTTAGCATTATTGAAGGGGAGGGAAAAACTTTTTTTTAAATGACCTCTACTTGACAGAAATTCACCTACCGCACGTGGGCGTGGAACTTATCACTCGCGAAAAGTCAGGAGACACTGTACTGACATTCTGTAACAGTTGGCAGCTCTGCATCTCTGCTTTTTTGCAGATGATGTGGTGTTGATGGCTTCATCAAGCCACAATCTTCAACTCTTGCTGGAGCGGTTCGCAGCCGAGAACAAAGCGGTTGAGGTCAAATTTAGCACCTACAAATCTGAAACCATGGTCCTCAGTCGGAAAAGGGTGAGTGCCCTCTCCGGGTAAGAGGTGAGATCCAAGTAGAGAAGTTCAAGTACCTTGGATTCTTGGAGCGGGAGATTGACAGGCGGACAGTGCAGCATCTGCCGTGATACGGACTCTATCGGTCTTTTGTGGTGAAGAAGGAGCTGAGTCGAAAGAAGAAGCTCTTGGTTTACCGGCCGATCTATGTTCCTACCCTCACCTATGGTCACCAGCTGTGGGTGGAAAGAACAAGATCCTGGATAATGCCGAAATTAGCTTTTTTTAAGCAGGGTGTGCGGGCTGTCCCTTAGAGATAGGATGTGAAGCTTGGTCTTCTGGAAGGTGCTCAGATGAGATCCACTGCTACGCCGCATCAAGAAGAGCCAAATGAAGTGGCTAGAGCATCTGGTTAGGATGCCTCCTGGGAGCCTCCCTTTTGAGGTCTTCTAGACATGTCCCACTGGGAGGCGGCCCCGGGGACGACCTAAGTCATGATGGAAAGACTATGTCTCGCGGCTGGCATGGGAGGAAGCGCTTCTTGACGAAGTGGCCGGGGAGAGAGAAGTCTAGGTTTTTGCTAAAGCTGCTGCACCCACAACCCGACCCCGGATAAACAGAAGAAAATGGGCGGATGGTCCAGTTCAACAATTTATGTTCTGATACATGCTTAAATAAACACCAATCATGCTCTTGTAAGCAAATTCAATTGTAATTTAGATTTTTGATCACATATAATATGAATATTGATGTTGGAGGGAAGGGTAAGACATTTTAGATTGATACACTATAAAGGGTAAAATTGTATACCTTCATTAAAACGTGAACTGAAGTAGGCTAGTCTTACCCATGAAAGTCTAGGGCTGGAAATGAGTCCCACTCTGGCCGTTGGTAATGGTAATATTTTCAATTCCTTTGAAAATAGTATTTTTCACCCACTGTGCTCAAATCACTGGTAGTACCGCCACCGTGTCAACTATATTTTTGGATTGGATTTAGATCTGCATGTTTATACAGTATAACTCAACTGTATATGGACAACAAATGATAATTCAAGAAATTGGTATGTCTCATATTTTGGAAAGTGTATTATGCAATAAGCTAACACTGCCTATTCATTGAAATACTGTCCTTTGAAGAATGTTAGATGTGGAGAGGCACACTTAACATTGGCATAACATTGACTAGCAAATCAATGCAACCAACTACCTCTGTATAGACTTTGCAATAGGTCCCTCTGCACTTCATATGAAGTTGAACTTGCTCTTCACTACTCGATTTTGAATCCCATGCAGTCAGCCAGTTATCGTAAGCAGGGCATGAGAGAAATAAAGGCTGCTCCCCTATCTCTTCTGCCAACCAAGGTCAATTTGTTGCTACCATGAAATCACGGGGAGAAGTAAGTGAGGGTCAGGAGGACGGATAGGAAGGTACAATCATTTCAAAGGAGGGCCCGTGGGACTGAACAGAAAGCCAAGAAAGCAATCCTTTCATAGTCTTCACAAATGGCCTGAGATTACTAAGGAGTCAAAAGAACAGTATACAGTGGTGAGGTTTTGCTAAGGTGCTTGGGACATGCAAATTAGTCTCATCATATGGAACAAACACTGTTGATGACCAAGGACAGTTAGAAAATGTTGTAATTCAGAGGTTTTGGTGAACAATCCTAACTGGATAAAAGATGCATGCGCATTTATGATCAATGACAAATTAGATCCCACATTTTCATTAGAACAATAAACATTTTTGATTTACTACAACATTGCTTTGGCTTGTCAATTCCTTTCTAGGTAATTTGGAAGGAAATGTTACATTTGTTAAATTTCTTACATAAAAATGTTGGGAAAACAACACTTAACAGATTTAGACATGCATAGTTAAGAATTTGTGTTTAATGTTCTGTATGCATGTGAACATATAAATGTTCCCAATATTTTAAGACAGCAGATGGCTGCATTCTGTTCTTGCACTAAATTATGTCAAATGTAACAAGAGATAAAACATCAATGAAAGTTACGGTACGTCTTCTTAAAAAAAACGTGACAGAAACATCCATTTACTTTTTTTACTGCTTATGCTGGTGGGTGAACTGACTTTGGTGAAAAAACTCGTCCCCAGCCAATCACAGGGCACATACAGTATAGACAAACAATCATGATCTTCACATTCACAATGACCTTCACATTCACAATGTAAAATGTAGTTTTCAACAGAGATGGGAAAAGTATTGACATTCTCTACTTGAGAAAAAGTGCAATTGTGTAAAAAAACAACTTTAGTAAAAGTGCTCACTCAAATAATTGCTCAAGTAAAAGTACAAAAGTACAGGCTCTGAAATGTACTTGACGAGTAGAAGTAAAAAGTATTTTTTACCGGATGTTTTGTCCTACGCCAATTTGAAAGATATTAGCAAATAGAGCAAAAATGGGTATATATCGGACAGTTGACTCTCTGACTTGCCCTGCGTCGAGTGTTGAGTATTACTCGCTCATGTTGCTGGTCCACTCCACGCTGACATGATTGAACCTTCTTTCATATTACTGACTGGCAGTCTGCAGCGTTCTTCTTATCAAGTTCAAATTGTCCTATGTAGTGGCAACGTGCATTGCCCTCATATTTAAGGTTTGTTCTAATCTAGCCAATTGCACGTCACGTGATTGCGTGTCGTAAAGCCGATCACAAGCTGTAACGCTTCATATGATTGGCTGAGCCAGGAGACATTGACGGCTGCTTTTTCTTCCAGGTCAAGTATTTTAATCGTTTTCATGCATTTAAAAACAAAAGTAACGACCTTCTTTTGAAAAGGTATTGAGTAAAAAGTACAGATACTCATGTTAAAATGTAACGGATAAAAGTAATAAGTAGTCAAAAAATAAATACTCAGGACAGTACAAAGTACTGAAAAATACTACTCAAGTACAGTAATGAAGTATTTGTACTCTGTTATTTCCCATCTCTGGTTTTCAATAAACCTAGCATGCATGTCTTTAAAATGTGGGAGGTCGCTGGAGTAACACTTGGTTGGCACAGATGGTTAGCCTTAATGGTGATTTACACATTTATCCGCAACTGTTTCTTCATCTGTCATTTTTTCCAGATACGTAAAAAGAGAACTTACCTGGGAATTGGTAACTATAACTTGTTGCAAAACCACCATATCCTCTGCCGTATGTGGCAACAATATTGGGATAACCTGAATGAGAAAAAACATTTTGAATAAAAATATGGAAATCATATGGTTGGATTTACATGAAATGGTTCCAGTGATGCAATTTCAAAGTTTTTGCTTCAAGATGTTACAATTCAAATGTACGTTTTGGCAGTGTAAAAGACAAAAATCACATGGAATCAGATATTCTTAGATGGGAACGCAATCAGGCTTCTCCCAAATGTGGATACAAATCAGATTAACATGAAAATGTACAGAGAAACATCATGAAAATACTGTACGCAAATGCGTGATGATGTACACACCCACATCTGCTCAAACAACTCAGGTATTAAAAACATCTATTGAAAATCATAGACCCTTGAGTAAGATCTAAATCGGCTTTTGATAATTACATGTGGGAAATAATTGCTGGAGGCAGTTAGTTTTCAGAATCTCTAAAAGCTGAAATCTGTTTCAAGAGGCAACCGCCCTTTCACTATTGAAGATATTTAAACCTTCCTTTTTGATCAATCTTAAAAGGAAAAACTGCAGGGCGTGATGCCCAATTCAATTTTTTTGTCAAATTTAATCTTTTTATGGACTGTTCACATTACAAAACCAAATGCGACTTCAATGTGAACGCAACGCGTCCGTAATGTGACTCGCATGCGCAAAGAGCACACGTCGAGTGATTTGCACCCAAAACAAACGATGTCACGTTGCAGAAGGGGGGCTCTTAGGCTACGTTCACGCTGCAGGTCTTAATGCTCAATTAAATTTTTTTGAGTAAACGTTCGAATAATGCGTATGGTCCAGTGCGTCAGGGCCACGGGCTTTTGTAAGTCCGTCGTCAAGGCTCATATTTTAACATCTCATATCTCCAAAGGAGTGATGCAGGAGGAGTCAGAAATAATATTTTGTCAAAATGAGGCGAGCCTGTTTGAGCTCCTCATCTCACGGAGACCTCTTCTTTTTTTTCTCTCCCCCAACGATGACGTCACGTCATTGCCGCACGTAATAAATGAGTTGTCTGCGTGGCTAGATTATTAATATCACCACAAATGTCAACTTTATGCTTCATGTTTGAAGTGGGATTGAGTCAAATATACAGTCACAACTGTTACTTGAAACAACTTTGCAGATTCACGTACGTCTCCCAATTAATGCCCCCGCCCGCACGGAGCGCATATTGGACTTTTGATGACGTCGAGGTCAGATATATGTGTCCTGGCCGTTCAGACTGCGGCCGCATTGCAAAAATTTTGATACGTATCTGATCTAGAACCACATATGAAAGTGACCCAGGTCGGATATGAAAAAATCAGAAGTGAGCCGTTCAGACTGACATAAAAAATTCAGATACAAAACAAATCAGATCTGGGTCGCATTTGCCTGCAGTGTGAACGTAGTCTTAGAATGCATCAAGCTCATTTCTCTTTCTATCTGTGTATGTTCACATTCATTTGCTGTACATCTATGACACTAATCTCTCTCACCCCTTATCCTAGGTATAATACTCCGTTTATTATTTAGTACACCTCAATTGGTACTAATAACATCAAAGTTACTATTGTTGCAACTATTATGTGTCATGAATTGGGTTTTTGTTGATGTTTGATTTTGATCAGCTTTAGGAACCCGTCCACACCAAAGCGTGTTTCAGTGTACCCCGCACAAGTTTTTTGCCGTTTGGGCATTACGTCGACACGGAAAACGATCAATTTCATGATGACGCATCATACTTGTTCTGGTTTGTTAAATAAAGTTGTAAAAAAAAGTGTAATAACCATCAAACTATTGAATGTGGCTGGTTTTGTGCGTTAGTAATGGTGAACAGTGAAAAGCAACGTTCAAAAGTTTTGATCGTTTGAATTTTATAGTGTCAAATGGCTTGCAACTATGTACGTCTTTCAGCTTTGTTAGTGCCACGTGACTGATATTTTCTACCAAAAATAAATCGTGAGTGTGAAGAGGAGCTGCCTAAAACCTTCTATTGTGGAGAAATTATTATTATTTTTATTAAAACTTGTAAATACATCTCTGTGTTATTTTGTTTTCTGTTCTAACGTATACCTGTTGTAATGCATATGCCTACTGATACATTACTTATGGGGAAAAACAACCTTTTTTATGCCAACTTTTTCAAATTGAATTCATTCAAACAGTCTTCTTTAAATAATACATTGATCAGTAACACATTTATTTCACTATTATTGCGGAAAGATAAGAGCGAGTCAATGTTTCACTCTTTAGTGCTAGGTTGCTTTGACTTCTTTCATCCACTAGATGTCTCTCTTTCACAGAAGCTCCAAAGCTCCAAATCTATTTTGGCACACTATATGAAGGAAAGCCTTCATGCTTATCCCACCTATCTTTAATGATAACTGCATGATGACTTGAAGCAGAAGCTCCAACTCGTCATGCTTCTAAATAAAACTTTTCTTCTATGACTGCGTTGAAAATGGCTATTGTTGCACCAACACTTCATTGCTGATTCCTCATCTTCTTTTATGCTCTGGCTTCCTCTTCTATGTTTTCCGGTGACTTCCTGTGGCTGCGCCACCTCAGGCAGCTATTCAGCATCTTCAGTGTCTTCTTGTGGACACACACGTCTTGAAACGTTTCAGTGTACGATATTTTTGGGGGAGGAACAAAGCTGACTCTGTTTTCATGTGGACATCATTACAAGGGGGGAATAGGCAAACATGACAGGCCATGGATGCTAGGATAGATTTTTAAACTGCCAAAAAGTTTGCCATGGCAGTCACTGTATGGATGAGAAATCAAGTTGGCTGCACTAAAATGGGGCAAACGCAACAAAACATATTGGACAGGCAGAATCCTCCATTGGCCATACTTCAATTTCTTGTTTATTATTATTATTATTTACACATGTTTAATTCACTAAGTTAGAAAATGTGTGAGAGTTTAACAGCTTTTCTTGGCTGGTGATAATGCATATTGTAAATACTGGGACGTGATAAGGTAAATACGTTCCCAAAACATGTACGCATGGCACCCTGAAACTGTTTACTTACTCAGTATGCTCATACCAAACATGAAAGCATCATATGGCAGACCGCTGGCACGACCCCGTGAACCAGGTGGGTACATTACTTCTTTTGGTTGGGCTTTTTTGCATTCTACCTGTGAAGCACATACAATTAGGATTATATGGCACTGTACAATTACAAATAGACAAGAAAAGTTTACAAAAAAAAAAGTTTATTAGTCAGCAATACCTGAAAGCCTCAGAGTTTACATGATCTGTAATAATAGAATATGGTGTCTGCAAAAATCCATTTAGCGTTTGAGGCATGTTCAATGGCCCAAACATTTATCAGCAAAAGAGGGATGCTTGAATCAAGGTTGTTGGACCTGACTCTGGATCACTTAATACCTTTTTACCTTGTCAAAATCCTTACATATCATACACTCCCTCACTTATGTCACTATTTGTTTTGTTAAGTGTGTTCTGTCATTTTCCACATTCACAACTTTTTTTTTGTTAATCAGAAACTAATGATCTTTTTTTTTATGGTTTAGCAAGATGCTTTTCAGACACATTTCCAAATATGTTTTTCAGATTCAGTGTATTAAATACAATTTAAAAACCAAATGCCTCTTCTAAATGGCATACACTGACTTGCATTATACTACAGAACCGAACAATTCTGTGTGTGACTCAGCTTAAACTGTTAAGATACATTTGCTGCCATGCTAAATGACTCAAACACATTTTAAATACTACAGGAGCCACTCACCATTTTATTATTGATTTCGTGAAAATGGATGTCACAGACTTTCTCTGCCAGATCTTCATTTTCAAATGTTACAAATCCAAAACCTGTATAGAACGATAGTGGGATAACAGGGAAAATAAACTGAAGGTGAGGCAAAGGTTCAAAACTCTACAATGCAAAAGTATGTGGTTATTTTATAGTTTGTTTCAAACCCTAGTAAGTGAGGAGTGGGTCTTTTATATATGCATTTGACTAATAAAATATATTAAGATACTCTTTTATACATAGTTCAAATAAAATATATTTAGATACTCTCCTGAGATAGTTAAAATTAAAAAGAAATACATGTACATAATTTGTCCTTATTTAAAATATCTTACAACATCTGGTTAAGAAGTACCACGTATAAATATTTTTGGGTAATATTCGGAGAACAAAACTCGCAAATTTACCACTTTATAAAGTGGCAAAAAACTCTGAAACTTGCGAGAAATACCCGTAGAGTAGCTATAGTTTGGAAGACGTGCTGAATTTTGTCCACCAGGAGCTAAACGTAAGGATTTGTTGGTGGTTAATTAAACACTCTATTAAATGAAAAGGCAGGATGGAGACGGATTTCTTCTTACTTAATTACATAATTTAAACATTACTCGTCATACACAACAGCTCGAGCGACAATACTTCCTGACCCCCTGCCAGCTGACTAACACTAACCAATCAGAAGCTATCATACTTTAGGTACTGTAAATGCAAGTGAATGACGGAGAACAGCAGATTCGACATGTCAACATAGCTACTTAGCTACAAAAAACAAAAACAAAAAATAGACGAATGGGTAAATAATAATTGTGGAAACATAAATGTACAAGTAAATATACATTTTAACAAATTAACTTAAATCCTTGATCCTAATTTCTGTATCGAGGAGTTTTTATGAGACATAAGAATTCCTAGAGATCTATTTTGAAAATTTACACTTTGTATGTGAAATTAACTTGTATTATGGATCTGGAAGTTATAGCCAGTGACGTGTGTGTGTGGCTCATGGCTCATCTAGAGACTACTTTGAAGGAGTGTGTGTTTTTGCATTCACGTTTTAATAAATCCGATATAAGCAATTTAATTAGAATACCGTGCTCATAGCAGAATGCCAGGTAGCCAATTCACGCCCCATTATTACGATGAGTCACTGTATTGTTTGTGAACGGTGCTTCAACTCTAAGTCCCAACAGCATGTGGAAATGCTCCTCACCAATGAATATGATATAATGTCAACAACTATATGGCACTGATTAAAGAACTGTCTGTCTACGTTTTGAACCCTTTTTATTTCCCTAAAATGTAGTACTTCAGTGCTTTACTGAGCAACATCTTAGTTTGACATTAACCTTCAATAAATCATAAATTGAAAAAACTGTGATTCTAAAATAAACTTGATCTTGCATATAACTTAACATTGACAATTAAATAAATAGAGGAGTCAAATTCAGGCAGCAATAATGCTACATTTGTTTCATTCAATGGATTACCAAACACTACAAGTATAGACCATGCATGTGAAGCAAAAAAGAAAAGAAAAAGTGAGCTCTTTTTCCTCCTCCCGTGCAGCGCATTACTGATACTTCAGTCACTACTTCTGACATCGAACAAATCAGCTGTCAGGAACAATTTATCAGTGAGATCCAATTGAATACCACAAATTGGGAAGAGAGTCAGTAGTAGGTGGTGATGAGAAGTGAGGGATTCAGAATGAAAAACAGAGCAAAAGATAAGATGAAACATTGGAGGGCATTGCTAAATACAGTGCATTCGGAAAGTATTCAATTCACTACGCTTTTCCCCCCACATTTTATATTACGGTCTGATTTGTGTTCATGTATTATTACTATATTTAATTGGAGCCCACCTGTGGTAAATTCCGGCCCCACCAAACTTAATATATACGGTTAGGATAAGCCTAACCCTAACCGTATATATTAAGTTTGGTGAAGTTGAAGCGTATAATGCCATGCAATGTTTGTGTTCTAATGATATATCATTATATATATATATATATATATATATATATATATATATATATATATATATGTATATATATATATATATATATATATATATATATATATATATATATATATATATATATATATATATATATATATATATATATATATATATATATATATATATATATAAAGGGGGAATCTATAAATTGATTATTGCGATTTTTTTTAAACTCAAATTTAGAAAATACAATAATTAGTAAACTTGTACATGTACACTGTAAGATTTGTATGAAAATGTATCTGAAACTTCAGGCTTATAACTGTGAGCCACTGTATTTAACAAACAGGTTGCAGTCCGTTTCCTGTTTGAACAGCATTAAAATATAATATTAAGGCTTAATGTTCCATTAATATAACATTCTTCCATGCTTAACGTGTGAACCCTAACCCTAACCCAAGACGTTTTGTTGAACAATTCCATCAAAAATTGATGTTTAAACGTTGATTTGGCCGCATGTTGAATCAATTCGAGAATTGCGCACTGTAATATTGCGATATTGCCGAATAAATTGTTTAACATCCCTAAATATAAATATATATATATATATTCACTTCACCAAACTTAATATATACGGTTAGGGTTAGGGGTGTGCCAAAAAATCGATTCTCCTGAGAATCACGATTCTCATTTAGTACGATTCAGAATCGATTTTAAATGTCCTAAAATCGATTTTATTTAAATACTTTTATACTGTCTTGCTTTTGTATGTGTGTGCCTTTATTGGAGCACTGTTCATGTTGTACTCGATTTGGCCACTTAGTGGCAGTGTGGTTCCACGTGGTCTGATACACTGTTAAGTTGTAGCCACATTAGAGAGTAGAAGGAAAAAGTCACGATCAAGTTATTTCAATAAAAAATAATTTTTTGCAGCGTGGAGCCGTTCTTTTGAGTGATAAAAATGCCGCGAGTAGCGAGTCAGACTGAAGTAGATCATTACGATTCTTTGCACATCTATAAATTGAAGCAAAAATCATTGTCAATCAAATCGTTTTGAATCAAAAATCGTTCTTAACCGAAAATCGATTCTGAATCGAATCGCAAACCCAAAAATCGGAATAGAATCATGAGACATTCAAAGATTCCCACCCCTTTATATATCCTGTCAAAGTTAAAGCGTTAACCAAATAATCACAAAAAAATATTGCATTAATCTGCGTTAATACATGATTAATGCAATAATTTTTCACACTATTAATTAACACAGATTATCCTTTAGTTGGACAACGGATGGCTACGTTAAAGGTAGCAAAGGCAGCACAGGTTGTGTTTGAGCAATAAAGATAACTACATGCATTAAAGTAAAGCATTTAAATAAATGTTTGCATATGACATTCAGAATAATTGTTCATGTCAAAATATTATTATATAGAAAAAGAGGATGAGCGTGTATAGTGGCAGGCAAAAAATGTTGACCAGAAAGCCTTTTTAATTAAGTGATTAATGGTGATTAATCAAAATTCTAAGATGTGATTTATCTGCTTAAAAAATTTAATCGTTATGGCAGCTCTAATATATATATATATATATATATTATATATATATATATATAATATATATAGCTCTTTAGTACATCTCTCTCTCTCTCTCTCTCTCTCTCTCTCTCTCTCTCTCTCTCTCTCTCTATATATATATATATATATATATATATATATATATATATATATATATATATATATATAAAGGCGGGGGCCTTGGCAGTCCGACCCCCGGCTACTGAAGCTAGCTCTGGGGACATGGAATGTCACCTCCCTGGCAGGGAAGGAGACCGAGCTGGTGTGCGAGGCTGAGAAGTTCCGACTTGATATAGTCAGACTCGCCTCCACACACAGCTTGGGTTCTGGTAACAATCCTATCGAGAGGGGCTGGACTCTCTTCCACTCTGGAATTACCCACGGTGAGAGGCGCAGAGCAGGTGTGGGCATACCGTCAAGCTGAAGAAGGAGTCCTATTAGGCCTTTTTGACCTGTGGGACTCAGGAGGTTGCTGACAGGTACCGGCTGGCCAAGCGGAATGCAGCTTCGGCGGTTGCTGAGGCAAAAACTTGGACATGGGAGGAGTTCGGTGAGGCCATAAAAAACGACTTCCAGACGGCTTTGAAGAAATTCTGGTCCACCATCCGGCGTCTCAGGAGAGGAAAGTAGTGCGCCATTAACACTGTGTATAGTGGAGATAGGGTGCTGCTGACCTCGACTCGGGACGTCGTGAATCGCTCGGGAGAATACTTTGAAGACCTCCTCAATTCCACCGACACACCTTCCTTTGAGGAAGCAGGGTCTGGGGACTCTGAGGTGGCATCCCTATCTCTGCGGTCGAAGTCACTGCAGTGGTTGGAAAGCTCCTCGCTGGCAGGGCCCCGGGTGCGGATGAGACCCGCCCGAAGTTCCTAAGGGCTCTGGATGTTGTGGGGCTTTCGTGGTTGACACGCCTCTACAACATCGCGTGGACATCGGGGACAGTGCCTCTGGATTGGCAGACCGGGGTGGTGGTCCCCCTTTTTAAGAAGGGGTCCTCGAGGGTGCATGGGAGTTCGCCCAACCAGTCCACATGTGCTTTGTGGACTTGGAGAAGGCGTTTGACCGTGTCCCTTGGGGAGTCCTGTGGGCGTGCTACGGGAGTACGGGGTACAGAGGCCCTGATACGTGCTGTTCGGTCCCTTCATGACCGATGTCAGAGTTTGGTCCGCATTGCCGGCAGTAGGTCGAATTAGTTTCCAGTGAGGGTTGGACTCCGCCAAGGTTGCCCTTTGTCACTGATTCTGTTCAGAACTTTTATGGACAGAATTTCTAGGTGCAGCCGAGTCGTTGATTGGGTCCGGTTTGGTGGCCTTAACATTGCATCTCTACTTTTTGTAGATGATTTGGTGCTGTTGGCTTTTTCAAGCCATGACCTCCAACTCTCACTGGAGCGGTTCGCGGCAGAGTGAGAAGCGGTTGGGATTAAAATCAGCACCTCCAAATCCGAGACCATGGTCCTCAGTCGGAAAAGAGTGGAGTGCCCTCTCCGGGTCGGGGATGAGATCCTGCCCCAAGTGGAGGAGTTCAAGTATCTTTGGGTCTTATTCACGTGAGGGTAGGTTGGAGCGGGTGATGCGGACTCTGTATCGGTCCGTTGTGGTAAAGAAGGAGCTGAGCTGAAAGGCAAAGCTCTTGATTTACCGGTCGATCTACGTTCCTGCTCTCACCTATGGTCACGAGCTTTGCGTCATGACCGAAAGAACAAGATCCCGGATCCAAGCAGCCGAAATGAGTTTCCTCCGCAGGGTATCCGGGCTCTCCCTTAGCGATAGGGTGAGAAGCTCGGTCATCCGGGAGGGACTCAGTGTTGAGCCGCTACTCCTCCGCATTGAGAGGAACCATTTGAAGTGGCTCGGGGATCTGATTCGGATGCCTCCCTGAAGAGGTGTTCCGGGCATGTCCCACCGGAGGGAGGCCCTGGGGATGACCCAGGACACGCTGGAGAGGCTATGTCTCTCGGCTGGCCTGGAAACGCCTTGGGATCCTGTCGGAGGAGCTGGCTGAAGTGGCTGGTGAGAGGGAAGTCTGGACTCCTTAGCATCCCTGGTCTATTTAGGGGTGAGGAGTGGTGGAAAGGGTGGTCCACTGGGAAGTCAATCTCAGATCCAGGAGGAGCAGTGTGGTTTTCATTTAGGCCGTGGAACAGTGGACTAGCTCTACACCCTTGGCAGTTTCTTCAAGGGTGCATAGGAGTTTGTTCAACCAGTCTACAAGTCTTTTGTGGAATTGGGGAAGGTGTTCCACCGTGTCCCTCAGGTAGTTCTGAGAGGTGTGCTTTGGGAGTATGGGACACCGAACCCGCTGATACGGGCTGTTGTTAGTTTGTTCCGCATTGCCGGCAGGAATTCCAATTGGTTTCCAGTGAGGTTTGGACTCTGCCAAGGCTGCCCTTTGTCACCAATTCTGTTCATAACCTTTATGGACAGAATTTCTAGGTGCAGCCTAGCATTGTATCTCTGCTTTTTGCAGATAATATGGTACTGTGAGCTTCATCAAGTGGAAGAAAAGGGGTGCATGAATGGATGACAACATTTCAATTTTGTATTCCAATGTTTTGCTAAGATTCTGATAAAATAAGCAGAAATAACACATTAACGCAATTAATGTTTCCAAACCAAAATGCCCTGAACTGTCCAAGTGCTACCATGGTTAGTCTAATGATGGATTTAGTGAGGATTTGCCTTTATTTACACATTGTGTTAGATGAGAAAAGGATGAGGAGGGGCCAGTTAAGGTCTTTCAAAGCAGGATTCCTTGTAAAGTAAGTGAGAGTGGGCAGAAGGATCAATTGAGGCAGCAAGCCATCTCACTACATTGTAAGGTGCTGTGTTTAACAGGGTTGACGAGCTTATGGAGATAAAAAGGAGGCAGAAGAGAAGAGGCTGAGACTTGAAGAAAACAACCTTTAAAACGTGAATTCAGGAGAGGGACTTCCGGGTCGGACATGGAGTAGTCGCATTTTCCTTGAGCTCACATCCAATGCTGTAAATTTCTACCTTTACAAGCCTCATTTTCAAATTCCATGTTGTGAACCCTGATATTTTAACGACTGCCTGTTATTTTCAATTCAACCGAGCTAAAAATGGCATCAACGGCAACAAAAAAGAAGTGTGATACACCAGCTCCGTCTCTAGCCGTATCCGAGGACAAACTGATGGCCCTCAAGAAGCTACTCAAGGAGCACAAAACTGCGCTTTCTGCGCAGTTCAAATCGGCCATAGCACCGTTGGAGGCTAAACGTTAGCTGCGGTTGTAGCGTTAGCATAACTTGCCGATGTTCTTGGCCCCTGAGTTCTACTGCGTTTCTTTTTCTTGGCGTCTCAATCCAGTTCGACTCTCGGACCCTCAGTTTGTAAAATACATAGAAGAACAGATAATTATTTTCTTCTAAATTAATTGCACACCAGATGTCTCTGCTATTTTAGTCTGGGACACATTTAAGGCATATATTAGAGGGCAAATTATTGCATTTACTACTCAAAAGGAAAAATTTGATCTGATATAAAAAATTCAAGAGGTTGATCATTAATATTCACTTAATCAAACCCCTGAGCTATATAACCAATGATTAGAACTAAAAACGAAGTTCGACCTTCTTACCACTTATCAAACTGAAAATCTTTTGTTAAAAACCAAAAGCACATTCTATGAACATGGCAAAAAAAACCTGGGCAATTATTAGCTAGCCAACTACAACAACAACAGACTAAACAATTCATTACAAGTATTCACACAGAAACCGACGATACTACCTTGGACTCAACTGAAATAAATAACACCTTTAAAAAGTTTTCTCTCAACTGTATACCTCTCAATTAAAAGACGGTGATGGCATAGCTATTGAGGCCTTTCTCGACCCTTTGCCCATCCCTACTATCCCACCAGAGCTGGTGGAGAATATGGAAGTTTCTTTGTCACAAGCGGAGATAGCCTCAGCTATATCATCCATGCAATCTGGGAAATCTCCTGGCCCTGATGGTCTCTCGGCTAGCTTTTTCAAGACGTTTTCAACACTATTTTTACCACATCTTGAGGCTGTCTTTGCTGAATCTCTCAGGCTTAGTTCTCTCCCCCAGTCAATAAATGAGGCGCGTATAACTTTTATTGCTAAAAAGGGTAAGGATCCTACATACTGTGCTTCATACAGGCCAATCTCCCTGCTAAACACAGATGCAAAAATCTTTGTGCAGCGGCTAGAGGAAGTTGCCTCATCCATAATAGCACGATCAGACTGGCTTTATTAGGTTATTAGGTCCTTTTTCTAATGTTCGACGTTTATTTAATATTATATACCCAAGCTTAACTAATACCCCTGAATGTGTGGTTTCAATAGATGCCGAGAACGCATTTGATCGCGTCAAATGGAAATACTTGTTTAAAGTTTTGGAATATTTTGGCTTGGGTCCAAGGATTGTAGCCTCGATTAAATTATTATATGCTTCCCCCTTCGCCAGAGTTCTAACAAATAGCACAATTTATCAACCTTTTGCACAAGGCCGCATAACCCGGCAGGGTTGTCCACTGAGCCCTATTCTTTTTGACTTAGCAATTGAACCGCTTGCAGTTGCCCTTCAGAACTGCCAAAGCATCTCTGGTATTAGGAGAGGGGGTAAAGAGTATAGGGTGTCTCTTTATGCAGATGATCTCCAACTATATATGTCAGATTCTAATACTTCTCTTCCAGCGGCCCTTTCTTTGCTTCAGCAATTCGGCTCTATTTATGGATACAAGATTAATATGCACAAGAGTGAACTCTTTCCAGTCAATAGAGAGGTGTTAGATTTTGATTCTAGTACCACTCCATTCCAGATAGAAGTGAGGCAGTTCACGTATTTGGGAGTGGTTATTACTCAGCGATTTAAGAATCTCCTAAAAGAAAATGTTATCACTCTGTTAAACCAGGTCAGAACATCACTTTCACAGTGGTCCCCTCTAACACTTGCCGGACGAATCAATTCCATAAAAATGAATATACTCCCAAAGTTTACGTATCTATTTCAGAATGTTCCGGTACTCATTCCAAAAACCTCCTTTGATTCTTTGGATTCCATCACCTCCTCATACTTATGGCAGGGTAAAAGGCCGTGTGTCAACAAAGCTATAATCCAGAGGCCTAAAAGGGAAGGAGGTATGGGGCTCCAGACAGTCCAGCCTAGACATCTCTGGAGTTAAACTCTTGTGTAGATCTTTCGCTCCCTGCGCTTCTTGGTGCACCACTCGAATGCCCCTTACCAAAAATTTTAATTAACTCAGTGGTCGGATATGGATCCAATTTAGGAGTTTTTTTTTTTATATAAACCCTTCTCTCTCTTGAGTCCAATTGCCTCTAACCACCTTTTTGTCCCATCTCGCACCGATTCTACCTTTCACACGTGGCATGCTAAGGGTATCAAATCATTTGCTGACATGTTTAAAGACGGAATGTTTGTTTCATTTACTCAACATATTGAGAAGTATAGCCTGCTTAAAACTCACTTATTTCGATATCTACAGGTCAAGGAATATGTTTGTTCCAATTAGCCCAGTTTCCCCTCAATACCCAATGTTAACCCTATCTATATTTTTCTCTCTTTCGATCCACTGTTTAAAGGTGCGTTATCTAAATTATATAACATTATTTCAAAGTCATTATGCTCAGCGCCTGACAAGAGTAAGGTAGCGTGAGAACAGGATGTGGGGCCGATCCCTGATGGCCTGTGGGAGTCAATTCTTTCATCAATACATACATCCTCAATCTGTATTAGACACTGCCTTCTCCAATTCAAGGTGGTACAGTTCACATGTCAAAAGTTAAACTGTTTAGTATTTACCCTGATATAACCCCCAAGTGTGACAAGTGCAAACTGAGTGATGCTACCCTGATTCATATGTATTGGATGTGTCCCAAACTGCAGAAATTTTGGCATGATGTTTTTCAAACTCTTTCTACTATATTAAAGAATGTAAACGCTAGCCCAATCCTCGCTATGTTTAGTGCTGTCGGGAAAGAGAATCATTATTTGACCTTAACAGAATGCCGCATGGTCACTTTCGCCTTGCTCCTGGCCAGACAAACGATCTTGCTGAGGTGGAAAGGTACTGCCCTGCCCACGCTTGACCAGTGGCGTCAGGATATAATGTCCTCTCTCAAACTGGAGATGTTACGTTTCTCTATCGGAAAGTCAAAAGGGAACTTCCATGAGACTTGGGATCCTTTTCTAACCTACTTTCATAATACTCAAACCATATCATCATGAGGTGAGATTCGATGCGGCCCTAGGCATATGCTACTCTAAGAACAATCTTAAAATTACATAAGATCTAGACTGTGAGATGTGCTGCCAATTGACTTTTTTTTTTTTTTTGGTCAAATGTTCAAGACTGTAAGGATTTCAGGGGGCATGGGGGGGGGGTCAGTATTGCTTCTGAATGCTATTGTTATGCTACATGAAATGTTATGGCCCAATTTTTTAAATATTTTTTTTATCTTTATTTTTTTCCCTTCTCTTTCTGATCTTAGGTTGTTGTCTCTTTTATATATGTGGGAAAGTGAGTGTTTGGAAAAAAAAAGTTTAATAAAGATATTTGAAATATATAAAAGGTGAATTCATTTTAGCTATGCTCTTTCTAGTTGAGGCCTACTGTAGCTGCCCAGAATTATATAAAACATCAAGTTGAAAGTTAATGTTAATAATGATATCTAATAGTTTGACATCAAGCCACTGTATTAAGAGAACACAATGTTGATGTCGACATTTCGCTTCTCCAGCAAAGCTGATCAGCTCATCTGCAAGCTCTGCATAAGCCTGATAACAATCCTGTTGATTGGAATCAGCTGCGTTGGAGCAGGGAAACATCCAAAACCTGCTCCGGCCCTCGAGTTTGCCCACCACTGGCTTAAGTAATACACATGTTCAGCCCACAACAGCAGTCACACAATGTGGATGGACAACAATGTCACTGCTCCCACTTGGCTCTCTATTATTTGTTGTTTTCCTTGAAATAACTGACAAAAGTATGTAAGATAATATCAAGACAGTTTAGGCGTGCAATAGACAAGACATAGCAATCCAAAAACCGTGGGAGTCTTTTCTTTGGATCAACAACTTAACATTCGAGGGACAAGGAGAGAGTGAGAAGCAGACATGACGATTGAGAGGTAAACAGAAAGGAGATAGAGAGGTGGTGGGGAGAGAAGACAGACCGAGAGCCTTTTCTAATTAGATGATGGCAATGATCCTAGGCCACTTTAATAGCAATCTAGGTGTGTGACAGATGAGACACAGAAGCCTTGCGGATGGTGTTATCTCTCTGCTTCCATGGATTTATTGCTCTCCATCTCAGCATTCACACTCTTGAATATCAATTGTAAAGCTGCTGATTGCTAGCGCACAAGCTATAAGTGGGGATCTTGCCCAAGACAAACAAATATTTGATTGCACTTGTCACGGCTGATCAAATGTATGCCAGTAATTATTTAAACACTATAACTGTGTCTAGTGAATATCAAACACCACAAACATGTCTAACATCTCACTTTGAGAAACAACAGAAACAAAGACATTGTTAATTAATTAATTTATTTATTTATTGCAACATGGTAATAGAATAAATAGGAATTGTAAATATTTTTAATTTGTACAGTGTACACTGTCTTGGCTGCCACAGGCTGTATTAATTGGTGTCTTGATGATTAAGAGTTGTTATTGTGTCATCCACATTTTTTTTTCTGTTTCATAAACAAGTAATACTTTTTAGATTGGAAAATGCCATATTTTTAATTAAATAATTCATTTTGACCATAGTTCAGACACATAGTTCAATGTCCAAAATGGACTAAATTTTTGAAGGTATAAATTCACAAAAATGTTGATTAAATTTTTTGAGCCATGAAGAGCTCAAGACCTGGAATTACAGTGTACATTTGGTGACATATTAAAGCGTACAATAGTTAGCTGAGACACACTGATAAGTTAGCCAACTCCAGTGTGGTTAATGTAACGCCCACTTAGAGGGGAAGTCAAACCCCACCCCAATTTTTTTTGACAATATGTTCTATGCAGCCCCACTGGTCTAAATATAATATTGCGTGAGTGGAATATGAGTTAACAGCAAAATCCAGTCGTTTTTATCCTTCTCAGGGCTCGGCCATTTTGCCACTTGCTGTCAACTGAAGATGACATCAATGTTGCTTAGGTCTCAGGTAACAACCAATCACAGTACAGCGTCAGAAAAACAGGTGAACTCTGATTGGTGGTTGCCTTAGCCCTGAGCAACATTGATGTCAGCTTTTGCTTCATAACTCATATTCCAATTAATCACAATGTCATGTTTATACAAGTGAGGTCACTCATAACATATTACTGTCAAGAAAAGGTTTGTTTAAGGTTGACTTCCACTTTAAACAATTAAGGCCAAGATTCAGTGTATTATAGCTTTGCTATAGTTGTTCTTAACAATCCTGTTTGTGTTAACAATCCTGTTCGTGTTTGGGAATCTGAGGCATCCAAAGGAATGGCAGAAACTTCTGACTTTCCACTTGAACATCACATAAACAATATTTGTTGCAAGAACAGATTATTCATCCCTGTTCTGCTGACTCTTGCCATTATAGTACAGCGCTTTATTTCAGGTGTGGATGACGGGCCTGTCCACATGCATTTATGTAGGTCACTAACACAAAATGGCTCATCAGTTTCATTGTCCTACTTAGCTGTTGGCACACTGAAGGGGACAGCAAGTGGGTTTTCCCCCCGTGACTATCTTGTTCTTTCTTTATCGTACACAACACCCTCAAAACAACTTGGAGAAGGGAGAAGCTGCTGGATCATAGCAAAAGTTGTCTCACAAAATTAAATAAAAGTTGAAGAAAATAACAAACTAATGCTAGGTTCAGACCAAACTCTCAATATTTCATCAATGACGCTTGCAAATATATTACATCTAATAACGCCACAAATATGAAGAGCAGTAATGCAGCACGTCGGAATTTCATGTTTTCCTCTATTTCCGTGTTTGGTTATGCGCACAGATCGCCATGTGGGTCACCGTAATTACGCAAGATAGTCCACTTGCAAAAAGCACGGTGTGAATATGAACCGTACCAAATGGAAAAAGGTAGAAATATATATTTTTTCCTGATGAAAAAAGAGACTAATCTTTCTTTTGGCAGGCTCCATGTTTTTATAGCAATAGAACAAATATTAATATAAAATCCAGTAAAACAGCCGGGAGCGAAGGGGGTTGCGTCAGTGAAAACGGCTGCAAGTGAATGAGATAATAAATCGCCCACTGTGCGGGGGTGAATGGCTAACAGTCATTTTTTGCAAAAAGTAATTTAGGACATGTCATGTCGGAGCCTTTTTTCACATTGGTCAGATGTCACAGCACAAAATGGGGGTCCCCATGTTGGATGGCGCCCTATGCACAGTGTGTGAGATGCGTGTAGGGAGGGGCAGCTCTGCCTGGCATGACCATGCCTTCTCCGTGCTACTACTGCTATGAACAGGCTCGCATAGCACCAACTTTACACGAGCTTCCTATAGATGTTATTCGCGTCACTCAAACTGTTAGGCAATTAGCGCTGGTGTTAGTGGATTAGACGTTGTTTATCAATGAGCATAGAAGTGGGCAATTTCTTTGCCAAATATATGCATAATACCTTGTAGCGATAATTGATGTTCTCTTTTTGGACAAATTAGTAATTTGATCGTCGTAATTCCCTCAATCGCCTATAGGGGCACCACGTTCTGTTTACTTTCAGTTTTAGAGAAACACAACGAATAAAATCCAAATCCTCATTTATGTATTCAAAATCTGAAGTAGCCACATTCAATGTGTGGGCTCTTTTGTATTAATAAAATAATTACTAATCCACTCGGACATAAGCACGATTGAGACTGAACTAAATTTAGAAAAAACATGCATTTATTCACTACGGTTACACATACAGAATCAAAACACTGCCTACCAAACTATCATACAGTAAAAAGAAAAGGGATAAAAATGAAGCAAATAAGAATAAGAAATTAACAACTTAACGAGGTAGAAAGGAAAGGTTTGACTTGCCAAATCTGTGAGATGGTTGCACCAGCAATATGTCAAATTGGTTATGAGACGTGCAACTTACTGGAGTGAGTTGAACCGAGCTCGTGAAGGGAAGGTTGATTGAAGAAAAAAAATGCTCCCAAAAGGGCAAGGAAAAAAAAAAAAATCCACAATTAGATGAGGTGTTAATTCCTGGATGGTGGATTTGATAAAAACAAATATGAAGAACGAAGACATCTCACCCCACCAAGGTTGACTGAACGCACATTTTCAAGAGTGAAATGTTAAGGAAAGGTAGAGAACAAAATTGTTTTTTTAGAGTGACTGGTCTATAATTGTTATAACCTCATTTACATAGGTGCAAATACCATCGGCTCACCGAGACGCATTCTTCTTGGCAGCACAGTTATTAATTAGGGGTGGGAACCTCTGGGTACCTCACGCTACGATATGATATGCGATACAAGGCTCACAACACTGCCGTGCACAGGTATACCCTAGTGGTCCTGACACCCTTGCCCCTCTGCCCTCTCTAATTGCTCAATAAGTAATGAACAATGGAGCCGTTACAGTAGCTGTATATTACTACAAATATCAATACTTGGCGTAGGCGTATCGATAATATATCGGGAGACAAAGTATCAGAATTTATTGTGATATCGATATATCGTCACACTCCTATTACTAATATATCTGCGCATGTTTTGTAAGTTAGACGCTATCTGTTTGCTCCATTTTTACCAGGTAGTGGCACGCCCAAACCCACACAAAAAAAAATGAACTCTGATTTTACAGGTCAAATGTAAAATAAAATGAAATAACTGTAACTCTAAAAACACAATATTTCTGTTACAAAAAACTCCATTAGAAATACATACAGTATATTGATTGTAAAAACAAATATGTTCATAAATGTATTGCAATTTCACAAATATTTGACTGTTATTTAATGGAATAAAATGTCGAATTCAACTTTAAAACCCTAAGAAAAAATTATATTTACTGAGAAATTAACAGTAAAAATTCAAATTTTACCATAATTTCTTTGTGAATTGACAATTTTTTAAAGTAAAAATAAATACAATTTCTGTAATGTCCTAGATGGTAGCATTCATTGTATTAACATTTATTTTGAAAGGACATCTGATGGGATATAGGTAAAGTGGAAAGCTTGAGTGGGTGAATGATATGCAAAGCTTATGGATCAGTGGTAGAGTGGTTGTATGGTATACCTGAGGTTGTGTGTTCGATCCCCTTGGTGAATATGTTGAAGTATCATTGAGCAAAATACTGAACTCCTAATCCTGTGTCATTAGAAGGTGAATGACTATCTATTTGAGAACCTCGTAAGGGGGAATAAAATGCTATATAAATGAATTACCCTAATAGTAAACTGTTGCAATTTTAAACCCAATATTTAGTTTTTCAACAGTTATTCGCCATGTTTTAAAAGATTAATCAAATTTTTTTGTCATATATTGGTATATTACATACAATTTTTATTACCGTTGTTTTTACGTTTTGTTTTGTTTTTTATAGTGTACACAATCAGATATAATAAAACACCCTGGCCATAGCAGCCTGCCTAGCAATATCTATCAGATAGCTATGTCGGGACACGAGGACAACAACTCTGCCTTCTAATCATCTATCCCAGTCAGTATGCAGAATCAGTATACAAAGACAAGTGAAGGCGTGTTCATGACTTTGCCCTTGGGGACATTCATAAGGCAAGATGTTGCATTTGGCAGTTGTAATTAGATGCATTGGAATGGATGTAAACACTGGAAAGTGTAAGGCAGTGCAAGAGTCAATGGTGAGCAGCTTCAATTGCTACATTCTTGTTTTCCGAGAAGAAGGTTTTAATAGCTAGAGGGGAGACAGCAGCAGTGGAGCACAAAAAAAGCAATAAAAAAAAAGGGATAACAAGTCAAAGTCATTGTGCAATACAAAACTGGCATTCATTAAGAAAACACATCAGTTATTGCTCCAATTGTGTGGCCAAAGTGTGAAATACGACCAGGAATACATCATTTATAACAATGGCAATCAAAGACACATTGTAAAGTTGGAGTCATCATACAATTCGCTTTCATTATTATTTCCAATCTTACTAAAAGAAAACCAAACCAAATAGAGCCCAAGAAATGCTACACACACAAGTTTTGCTGTAAGGAATTAAAGACTGCATGTTCGTGCACGTTCATGTGGTACCACATTTGACAAAATAAATGAGGGGTGCAAAAATTAGCGCGCTAATTTTGAAATAATATAAAGTTCCCCCTTCTTCTTTTTCTTTTCCTTTCGGCTTTTGTCTTAAGGGGTCGCCAAAGCGAATCAGTTGCCTCCATCTAACCCTGTCCTCTGCATCCTCTGCTCTCACACCAACTACCTTCATGTCCTCTTTAACTACATCCATACTCCTCTTTGGTCTTCCTCTAGACCTTCTGCCTGGCATTTGGAAACTCCGCATCCTTCTGCCAATATGCTCACTATCTCTCCTCTGGACATGTCCAAACCATCTCAGTCTGGCCTTTCTGACTTTCTCTCGAAAGCCTCTAACATGTGCTGTCCCTCTGATGTACTCATTCCTGATTCTATCCATCCTGGTCACTCCCAAAGAGAACCTCAGCATCTTCATCCAAGGACTGTCCTACCTGTCTCCCTTAACTCTTTGACTGCCAAACGTTTTCGGAAAAGGGATGCTGTCAGTGCCAGCCGATTTAAGCATTTTGACTGATCTTTCAAGGTCCACAGAAAATGTTCTGTTTGGACTATGGAAATACACATACTACCAAATGAAAGATTGAACTTTCATCTTTCAATAGAAAAAAAAGTTTGTTTCTACCTTATTCCGTTCTTTAGTAATCAACAATAGAAAATGGTTAGTTTCATCCGAATGCGCTTGTTTTGGACCAAAATACGGAGAAATCAAGCTTTTAGTGAAACGATATTATTTCATGCACTCTAGTGAATTTTACACTTCTTTTTGTCCATGAATGATGCCACAAACACCTAAATAGTGCTTTACTTCTATAAAACACTACCACCAAGAATGAAAAAGTGTTTTTTGATAGCAAAATACGTTTATTTACATTCAACAGTGTAACAATTTGACAACAATTTGGCAAACTATTTACAAATGTGTGCAACTGTGGTGCTATTTACAAATATGTGGATGTTTCAACAACAGTTTTTCTTTTTGTGAAACACTCCCCTGCGTGCAAGGAGACGCAACATGATTTGCACAACAGATTAGTTTCACTGCGATTGCCTCTTCGCGTGCAGAAGCTACACTTTCTTGCAGGTCGTTTTTTCCGGGGAATAGCAAGTATATACTGCAGTGTGTGTTGCCATAAAGTCTAATATCAGGATCATGTTACGGTTACGTTACGGTGGTGTTACGTCTGGCTTCCTCATGTCCTTCAGTTGCTATACCGGGTGGTAAGAGATGTTCTGATCCATCTTATCCACTCCATTCATGGTGGCATCGTAGTCCAGAACCAGTGTCTTCTCCGTGATCAGACTGTACCCGCTCTTCCGATGAATATGCATTGGACTCGGGGTACTCTTCATTGTCCGATCGAATGTCCGCTTGTGCAGCTCCAGCGTTAGCAGCGCTAGACGGTGAGGCTTTATGACGTGAGAATAAAGGCCGCGTCCAATTGTGGCGTCCAACTGTGGCGTCAACCTCGGGATTCACCATCATCATCAATGTGCATTGGTCGATGCTTTTCGACAATCTCCATCGCCCGATCGAATGTCTGATTGTGTAGAAGTACCCGGTCGGTTATTGTGCGCGTTTTCCGGCGTTAGCAGCGCTAGCCGCGCTTAGCCGGTGAGGCTTACTACGTGATCATAACGTCGCGTCAAGGCTTCCAACTTTGGCGTCAAGCTCGGAGTCATCATCATCATCATCATCAATGTGCATTGGTCGATGCTTTTCGACAACTCTCCATCGCCCGATCGAATCTCCGCTTGTGCAGAAGTACCCGGTCGGCTTCCAACTTTGGCGTCAAGCTCGGAGTCATCATCCTCGTCGACATCAATGCGCTTTTTAGTATTGATCTATGCTTTCCGTCTTTGAAAAAAATGCTCAAGCGTGAGCTGCTTGCAACCGGTCGCCATTGTTGCATCATCATTCATTGTCTCCTCAACACTCTAGCTCCGCCTCACGTCTTCTACTGACGCCCACGGTGGGCGGCCCACCCAACCTTGTGCAAAGAGAGTCATCGCTGCCATCTAGGGGCCAAAACGAGTCATTAAACTAACTAGATCTGCTTGATACTTGATACACAGCTGCCCAAGGCTTTCCTCCACCCGTTTCCAAAAAAACCCAAAAAAAACCCATAGTGAACGTCTTTTAACGTCCTCGGTGCCCCTCCGTAGGTTTTTACTAAACGTTTTATAACGTTTATGGCGGTCAAAGAGTTAATTTAAAGTTCCTTCAACGGCACTAATTTTTTTAACGCGCGATTAATGGAAAAGCCTGTACTGGGGGAATTCCAGTCACATCCATGTCAAAATCTAGCAGTAATCAATTTAATAACAATGCATATATTTGTGAAGACTAAGGTCAAGTTGTATTTTACAATTTCAAAAATGTGCAGAATGTGCAAGTTACTTCATGTTAAAGATTAGATAGCTCTTATTACAAAAAGAAAAATACGCTGACCTGTCACCAACATCTTACAGATGCAATTATGCCATCTAGTGGCAGAAAAATTACCTCAACACAAATCAATATCACACTTATTTTTTTACAGTACAGTACATCTTTTAATTGTAATTACATTTTAAGAATTATTATGGAATTACTGTATCAATGACTAAAAGATGCAGCCATATTATTAGTTTAACATGTTTTCCCACTTATGTAAACAAGAGTATGAAAACTTGGAACATTGTATTGTACAATTTATTGTACATTTAGAACAGATTAATTGCGAGTCAACTATTGAAGTCATGTGATCCATTACGATTAAAAAAAATTAGCGCCTGACACCCCTAGAATAAATAAATAATTAAGTAAATAAATAAATAAATAAATAATCCATCTAGATTTGCAGCAAGGTGTAAATTTCCATTTGAAAGTAAAACCTGATTAACATGATCATCTCCAATTTATTGATTTGTTTGATTGTGCTTGTCTATAGCTCTTCCTGCCTCACACTATAGTTTAATGTTGAACCAAATATGCAGATTTAAATTACAGTTACTGTAGTTCAGTTTATATTAATAATATTGTCACTGCTCATGATGTTACAGGTTTAGTTATGTTTTGCACTTGCACACATGTAGTGATGTAGATGAAACTGCTAGATTTGCACAGATAATTTTTTTTCTTTGCAGAGATCTATAAAGATATAATGGAAAATTAATAATGGATTAACGCCTTACAAATCATCATCCGCAACCCCTCAACTCAAGAAGTGCAACATTGTTTGTGCACTCCTTTTACTCTGGCATCTCTCCTTGCATGCATGCACGTGAGGGATCTCATTTTATGTGGGGTGTGCAGCCTGCTGTACAGAAGAGAGGGATTATAAAGAAAATAATCAATGAAAATAAATGTTTACATTTTAATCTTTCAAGATATTCCAATACGAGGATATACCATCACAAATCTATTGATAAAAGAGAAATTGGAGTATTTATGTATGAGTCTCTAAACCAGTATGACTCGCTAATGCTAAATGCTATCTTGGTTGACAGTTCAACACCGCCACTATTTTTGCCCTGTCCCGACGTTTACCTTGCGCCGGTCACACATTGCAACATTGGAAATATACCAAACCTCAGCTTGCGTTGTCTGACCGGCGAGTGGTGACCGCAATTGATAGTACAACTACATTTCCCATGATTCTTAGACGAGAAAGCAGAAAGTAGTTCTAGTTCCGGTCCTGTGGCCTGCTACAGATCAAATGCAAATGAGAACGCAAACGTAAATTTGGAAGTTAGCAGGATAGGTTTTATCGTATGAATCGCTATGACAACTGTGTGACTGATGGCAAAAAAATAGAATGCCGGGACAGGAATTGCGTAATATCAGGACAAATCAATGAGTTGGGTGGAATCCACTGGGACTCAAGGCTAAAAACGAGACTGTCTCGACCCGAACGGGACATCTGGTCACCCTTTCTGTTCATTTATAAGTCCGTGATCTTGACACATGTCTTCTTTTGAAATAAATACTTTCAGCTGCTGGGTTTTTAATGACTCTATGTGTTTCTGGACATATAAAACTGAGTTTAATGCTGAAGGAAACAAACGATCGTCTCTCCCACGTGCCATTTTGAATGGACTTTTTTTCTTCCGCCAAAGAGTGACGTTGCTCACAAAAAAAGACGTCACAGCGAATAAACAAATGTCATTGCACTGTTCGTTTTGAACTCGGCTGAGCAGCGGTCACTGGCAGCCTTTCCAAATCCACTTTCCGTGTTTCAAGAAAGTGGGTGTGGCTTGCCAGGCTACTAAATACCTAGAGTTTTTAGCTATTAGTCTTAATGGTAAATTGACTGCTTTTATATTGTGCTTTTATCTACACCATATAAACCAGTGTGACATGCACAGTTTTATAATACAATTGATTCAATTAAAATGTATTCCATATAAGAATTAAAAAAAAATGTCTAAGTTATGAAATTAAATGTAGCTTTCTGTACTTTGACTTCTTCAATAAAAAAAAAAAAAGAAGTATTCTTGTTTGCGATGCAGTGGTTTCATGCATTCAAGAACTTCGTCACATGCCACACACTTTGAGAAGCTCTATTATCCATAGAATAATCAATAAACTATATTTCATCATATATAAAAGTGACTTATCCCCTGCAATTGATTGACAACCAGTCCAGGGTCTTGCTCAAAGTCAGCTAGTAGTGGCTACAGCTTAAGTGTCGTAATTCCCTGTACATTGAAGACTTGTGAGGGTGTGCGCACAGAGTGAATGTTGTTGTTTTTTTATCACGGTTCTTTCAATGCCACAAATGGTCACAAGGACGTTGGCCAACAGTTTTAGTGGTGTTCCTTGTCGCCAAGAAAATGTCAGTATGTTCAACAGAAACAGAACAGAAAAGAACGAAAGAAAAACAGTTTTGCGACCATTAAAAATGTTGGCGTCTTTGCGACCTTGAACAAACCCTGACAAACAAACAACATTCACTACGTGCGCACACCCTCGCAAGCCTTTGCTAATTAGTGTGATATGTTTTTGTTTGTTTTTATTTTTAAAAAAAAGCGATATGGGTTTAAACATGACCCTAATGAGAACAAGTGGTGTAGAAAATGGATGGATAGGAGATTTCACATTTTTTTTCAAAGATTGAAATTAGGTTTAATCACTAAATTATTGTGGTCCTCATTGCTCCTTAGATTATGAATGTATTATTAAATAATTAGTATTTAAATAAATAAATAGCATGTAGCTATTATTATTGTTATATGATAAAGAAATGGGCCAGAAATTGGTACCTAACGCAAAGAGCGCAAAGTGAAAAAAAAAATGCATTGACTTAATAATGCATGTCCCAATCACAGGCAACGCTGATATCATTAATAGCAACTGACACAGTAGTGGTCAAGGTCAAAAGCAACTGGTTATTGCCACAGCTGTATTATTTATAAGAACCATTTCACATGAAGTGCTCCGTCCAGACCTCCTACACATTCAGAGGAGGAATAATGCACCATCATGCAGGTTGGCTGCCTGTCACACAGGTAATAGGTCAGACAGGACACAAAAAAACAAAAACATTCTGACCTTTGCCAGTCAAAGATTGACTTGAGTTTTTATTCACTAAGAACTTACATTGCATTAGAATCATGCGGCCTACTATAAAACAAAGTACACTGTAAAAATAAAAAAATAAAATTAGGCCGATAACGTAAGAATCTTTGATCAAATTCATCATGATGCGCTGAGTTCTTTGCATACACCATAATGTATGTTTAATCAAAAAAAGCAAAAAAGTTAAAATTGTAAATAACTCATAAATATAAATTGTTCTAACATTACAATATCAATTTTGGCCACACAGGTGAATGTTCCACCGGCAATTAGCAGCTGATCTGGTGTGCTTTTCCACCAAGTCACCACCTTTGTTCAGATGAAGGTTCCTCAATAGCCTTTTTAACTTATAGGGATGATAAAGTTTTTATAAAAGTATTGAAACATTTTGTCAATCGATCATATGTCTATTGTATAAGTGATGAAGATACCTTACTATCAAAGCCATTTTAATGAAGCAAGTTCTCAAACAACAATAATGTTTCTCAGCTGATCTCTGTCTCTGTAAATTTGTTTGAATGTATCCTGAGTGTTTCACCATCACTTTATAAAACTACTCACAAGCAAGTCTGTCTTGTCCTTAGCTTCTCTGTGTCTTTGTTAAGTCCTCTGTCTGGGGGCAGAGGGCTTCCTTGCTGAAGCCAAGATAAAGTGTTTGGACAGGGAGGAGGTGGTGGCGATAACAATCCTGCCACCTAAGTGGCTCTGCACAATCTGCTATCTGAGCCCTTATCAGACCACGCATGCCTCCCTCCTTCAATCTAGCTCCTATTCAACTAGGGGCATCTTTTGCCTTTTCTTTCCTTCTCCTTCCTTTATTTGACCCTCTTCTTACTCTCCATGCCGCTGTCATCCGCCATCCAGTCAAATGAATGCCAATGAAGATCCGTATTGATGTGTCAAAGAGGTTAAATAGCCAAAGGGGAATGTGACCAATTAAATTGAGAGGGAATATAAATGTTAGTCTATGATGTGTGTTTAGTTGGTTTGCACATGCAGATATGTCTATTTGTGTGTGTATCAGCCAGCAATGTGGAATATCTATGATAAGGGACGGATTTAGTATGGATTGTCTGACAGAGTGAAAGCTATCTGTAATGAACAACAATGAAGCTGACCTTCGGGGATGTAGACATCTTTGAAGCAATGTACTTATTAAAGGTTACTGTTGTGTAAATTGTTCAACAATGTTGAGTGTGTCTTTTTGTATATGGTGTACACACAGTTTTGTCATGAACATGATTCACTGACAAAAGCTCAACACTTTTGGCTACCATATACAACACACAGAATGAACAAGCTAAACATACCTCTATGTCGGCTAGTTGTTTTGTCAAACATTAGCATGGCATCTTCGACCTAAAGGAAAGTGGGAACACATTAGATTCAGCAACATAGACTAAACATATATATATTTTGATTTGGGCTGCACAATATGTCAAAAATAAATCTACATTGAGACATTGGTCCATGCAATATGCATATCACAAAGACATGCAATGTGTTTCTTAAGGAATTGTATGCTTTTATCTGAATTTGACCATTCAGGCTTAATTGTGCATTGCTATCCAATAGTTGAACAATATTTAGGGTAATTACAATTAATTAATTAAAATACATTGACCTTTCTTATTTTGCTGCATGAATAAAATAAAATAAATCATTTTGGGTACATTTTAAATATTGCAATAGCAGCAATATCACTATATTCAATAACAATATCACATATCACTAGTTTTCCCAATATCGTGCAGCCCTAATTTTAAGCACAACACAGAGTATGCTGTATGCATTTCTCTGTACAATGGTGAAATATTTGTCAGTATTCAAACATCTGTGATAGCAATTTTCTTGTTTTTTGGAATAAATCCTTACTGGCAAGATGTTTGATCCTGAATTTATCATTTCCATGTAGACAAAAACACTGATCATTCATTAAGGATTTATTATTATTATTATTATTATTATTAGTAGTAGTATCAATATTATCATTATTATTGCAGTACACTGATTTTTTATTTTTTTTTGGATTTGTTGGAATTTAGATGTTTCTTGGGTTGGGGAAGAATTCTGGTGGGTGGCCCAGTGGGTGGTGTCTGGTCGGTGCTGGATTTCACCTTCCTTGGTTTTCTTTGGTCCCCTCGGGTCTCCTGACGGCGGTGTTCGGTTTAGGTGAACGGTATGGGATTTTTTCTAATAGGTTTTTGGTGAGCTAACAAATACACGCACGCACGCACACACACATACTCACCCACATACAAAAAAAAGAAAAAAAATATATATATTAAAAAAAATGTTTTAAATAAAATAAAATAAAATAAAGAGCAATGATGATGACATTTCCGAATGAACAATACTGAGCTCTTTAAAAAAATAAAATTAAAATAAAATAATAATAATAATAATAAAATAAAAAAGTAGGTAAGTAAGTACTTTGTAAAAAATGAAAAATGAATTACTAACACAAGAATTAGACCATTAGAATATATACATTCAATTCCCCCCATAACTGTATATCATTATGTGGATCTCATACTTGTCAGATATACAGTTGGCAGATGAGAACAACATAAAGTAGAGCGACAGAAGGAGCTCAGGTGCTCATTACAAACAAATCCATTACACAGAAGACACTCAAAGACAGTTGGGTGTCTGTTACGCAGGTAGGACTAAATGAATAATTTAAAAAAAATATAACACATCAAGAGATTTATAAGATGTAGAAACTATTTTTTCAGCCCGCAAAAAGTTCTGTCTGTCACTGCTCTCATATGCATGGGAAATGTAATCGTGGCAAATTGACAATAGCAGCTTATACGGTAAACCTAATAAAAGGCCTGTCAATGCTGAAAAATCTCATTAAAATCTTGACCAAGATTTACAATGTGATGGTTGCAACACTTATTTGGGACTAAATTCTGACGTATGAGACTCTACACAGCAGGAGGGTTGCAAATCTTATCCCCAAACGTTTTTACTTGTCTTTCTTTTGCTGGATGTGGAATGAAGTAAAGGGAAAAAAATTGAATATTTAAATCAAGTACAATAAGACTGTATGCCAGTGCCAGCAGCCAGTGAGCTCTGTATCTGTTCGTGTAGGAACATAACACTCTGCCCTCTCCACTCCCCCACTGTTAAACTCATACCGAGAGACGTAGCCAACCTTTGGGTCGGTCAGCTACATCTTTGTTCAGTCAAAATCCTGAGATTTGTTGACAAAGATTTGCACAACTTCATCATCAGATACCATAGAACACGGTTGGACCGAATAACATTCAGTGTTTCTGGAAATGGCCTTGTTGGGTATCCTAGCTTCAATATCCCTGCCTCCTTGGATGCACATCTCATAGTTACAGATTAAATACCATTATTATAATACATATTATTCCTGCGAAGCCAAGCTCCAGTCCAGCATGGAACCGTACTTGTGTCCCTTGAGATATCTCGGGTAGAAAAGGGAGCTAGATCATGTTGGTCAGGGAGTGAGGGGCGTTTCGTTCCATCGCACTATTGGTCAATATTTGGACAAAATACCATCACAGGCACATTTTTGTCAAGTGGTTTTACCTGCTCTCTACAGTGAAACAAAGGCTGACATTGTGCAGGCCTTAAAAATTCACAATAGGCTATGCCGCTATTACTATGGATGGATGGACTTCAAGAGCCAACCCAGAGCTCCAAAACGACAGTATACTGCATGGTTTAACCAGTGAATGGGAGATGAGAAGTATCAAAACCACCAAGAATCACAAAGTGATTTTCTATACTAGTGGGCCGCAAAGTAATTTCAGTTTTGTAACTATGGGCCGCAACGGCTGCAGGCAGATTTCATTTGAGGGTTTGTACAAGGTATTTTTAATGTATTGTTTTTTTGTTTTTTTTATTATATTCATTTTTTATTATATTTATTTTATTTATTTATTTTTTTAAATATTACTATTATTTCTTTCTTTATTTTGTTAAAATGTTATAATAATATATAATTTCTACCCCCTTCCCGTGTAGGAAGAAAAAAATCTGTCCACACTGCCCTAACCTTGCCAGGAAGGTGAAATTTTGTTCTAGAGCTGTCAAACGATAACATTTGAAGAGCGCTGTTTATGTGTTAATTGTTTTGACATTTGATATTATGAGGACGTCTTCAACATTTTTTGATCCACTGCACACGCTCATCCTCATCTTTTTCTAATCAGTTAATTTCTTGCATAATTTAAAATAGAAAAAAATTACCCCAATATTTTGACATGAACAAATATTCTAAATGTGATACGCAAACATTTTTTAAATGCTTTACTTTAATGCATGTAATGACGTTTATTGCTCAAACACATCCTGTGCTACTTTAAACGTAGCCATCCACTGTCACGCTAAAGGATAATCTATGGTCAAAATTAATAGTGCGATTAGTCTGCGTTAATTCATGATTAATGTGATATTTTTTTTGTGATTACTTAATCAGTTAATGCTTTAACTTTGACAGCACTAATTTGTTCACAAATACTACGAGAATCCATCTTGTACTGCTCCCGCGGATCCGTTCACAACCGACCTTTTTTAGGCCGGACCAATCAGGCGTTGTTTAGGGCGGGACATACAGCTGTGACGAAATCAGGAAGCGCTGACATAGACGAATAGACACTGCAATTAATTCTGCTCTTAAATACAGATAAATAATAATAATTAGTTATGCACTAAATATTCGGCCACCAAAAATCGGACAAAATTAAATTAAAACCGAAAGAATATGGCCGTTGTTGTTGTTGATGTTGTGGTGATGCAAGCAAAAAAATGCTGCAAGCAAGCGTTTGTTTGAATTAAACAACGAACGCGGGGGTGAATGTCCGCCTCGTTTCTCGCTGGCTTTTTCTCGTGTGAGTTTGCACCTGTCTGTCGCAGCAGCTCCCGGGGTCGTTGCACACACCGGAGGAGAGGGGCGTTGCTTTTTAAGAGGGTCGAAAAAAAAGGTACAGGTGAGCCACTCTTTCTCCTGCAGCGTTTTCCCTTTAAGAGCCCCTCGAACGCTTCCTTTTTTTCACCGGCATCCCGTGGCCGTGCTAAATACTTTAGCTAATGTTAGCACTATTGCTATCAACAGTTTTAAACACGGAAACACTAAACGCTATCTCCGGGTGGCGACAGACCTGTCCAGGACGATGTGTGTGGCTTTGCAGTCTGTTCCCGAAGCTGATTAGCTGGTGTGAAATGTATTTATTTATTTATTTTTTAACTTTGGTGAATATGTGAATGTGCGGATTGTACCGCCGCACGCATCCGTGCCCGCCTATGCGAACTACATTGACTATAAAGTGCAATTGCACCGCCAGAAAATGCTCAACCCTCGTTTGGTGTTTAATATACCATTAGCCAAGATGTCTGCGGTGTGGGCACATTTCAATTTATATTGTGCTTTGTTAAAATGCCAGTGCTAAATAAATATTTTATAGTAATATTATAATTTTAAGTAATTATAATAAATGCAATGATAGTAAAAATTGGCATAATTTTTTTTCTCGACGTTTCGGTTTTCGGCCAAGCATTTTTCATTTTCGGTTTCGGCCCCAAAATTTAATTTAATAATAATAATAATAATACAGATAAATTACTCACCATTTCCTTGTTGAAAGTTGAACAGCGAGAGGCGCTTGCATTTTTATCTGGTAAGATGTTTGCAATGTTTGTTTTGGGTTTTTTTTGTCCTAAGACGAGACCGAAGATGACATTTGATTGGTCAAAACAAATGTGCATAGAGGCCACATTGTCCAATCAACTTGAACTATTGTACAGAATGTCCTGCCTTTCCCAAGCAAATCATCGTGGAACAGTCCCAGATTGATGAAGAACTCCCTTGAGTGAATCACAATTATCAATCTTGGTTACACTGCTTCATTAGTTTTTTTTTTTTTTTAATACACATCCACATAAACACACACAAAAACAGAGAAGTTGATTCCGGAATTCTTTGCTTGTTGGGCATCTTATTGGGTGTCAGTGTTTACACATAAATACATCTAATTTGTTTTCATACAGTATTGTGACCTTTTTTATAATATCGCCAACCTCCCCACAATAACGTGATAATATCGTATTGTGACGGTTGGGTATCGTATTTAACAGGCCCACATTTACAGTAGCTAGGAAAAAGGCAGAAATAATTCAAAACATGAACTTTTCTTATTTACTTCTGTTCATTTCACTATCAAAGAGAATTTTATTTTTAATTTGTACTTTAGTGATATTATATGATTTACGAAAATGAAAATCTACAACACAAATGCTTGTGTATATGTCACACAAAAAAGAAGAACCGTTGACCAAAAGTTGAGCAACATCCATGCCATGGAAACTTCTCCAGGCAAATAAAAAAATTAAAAATTAAAAAAATATATATAATAATACATTTTAAAAGTAAATAGTAGTATATATAACTTCTACTGGTGCAGTATTGTATACCACAATGGCTAAAACATGAAATACTGTCCATGGCTGCACCTCCACACCTATCTGCGGAGCAGAACTACAGTAATTTTTGGACTATAAGCCGCTACTTTTTTTCACTTGCATTCGACCCTGCGGCTAATGCAAAGGTGCGGCTTATCCATTAGATCACAAGGGGGCACACTATAAAGGAAGCGCAAGAGCGTCTGGCAGGGCAAAACAAACCAAGTGAACCCAAATACAGTAAGAGAGACAGAACAAGAGTGAGACAATTTTAACTCTCATTATAGAAAACAAAGTAGCAGGAATCCAGTGCGTTACATTACATTAAAACAACCTGCGGCATATATGTGTAACAAACTCGAGTATTACCCAAATCTAGCTCGTGCAGCTTATAGTCATGTCCGGCTTGTCGTCCAGAAGTTACTGTATTCCTTCCAAATCTCCCCAACACCTTTGACCTGTTGGAGCGATTCCGTCTTTTTGATGACCCCTACCTCCCGTCGCAGCGGCTGGCATCATTTCATCTCTTTCTCTATCTAGCAACCACTGCTGCCTCTCCAGGCTTGTCAATCACATGCTGCCATGTGCACTCTGGACTCAGTCAGATAAGACGGTAATTCATCATGGTACTGAAGGGTACACACATACACACGTTCACACATTTGCAAATATGCACATACAGCGGCCGCTCTTATCAACGCTTCCCAAGAATTGGAGTGAGCTCACGCCAGGTCTGAAAGTGACCACAGCCTCAGAGCAACCCGTTTACCATGACAATGTTCAAATTATCCACACAAACAAGAGACCAATTCATATACAATATTTCTGATCATTCTTCTATGTCTGCACTCACAACCAGCAATTTGTACTTGTATTATCGGAAGAACGACACTAACCTGGAATGAGTTAAGGAAGGCCTTTATACAGTAAATACAAATTGCGCCATTGGCTGCTTTTATCAACTGAGACAATGCTGAAAAAAATCCTGGCTGGATTGTTAAAAGTGATACTACGACTTTATTTAGTTATTTTTTTGCTACCTTATTTACTTGGACAAATAGTGTGTGGATAGAAAATTCCATTCAAGCGGCAGAATAAAATTAATTCAAGCGAAATTGTGGCACATTTCAGCTGACATAGTCATTAAAAAGTCTTTGGTATAATTAAGTTTAGAATGAAGAGGAAGGGATGAATGAAGATAGTGATGATGATTACTGTCACAAGAAGTGATTGTGTTGGAAAAAATAGAGGGAGCGGACATTTAGAACACAAAGCCTGGGTGGACACAAAATGTTCCATGATTTTAAAACTGTTATCCTGCTGAGGAAGATATCAATCCTTCATCAGTTTTCCCTGCGGAGGGAACATCATGAGGAACAAAAACAATTAAGCTGGCTTTTCACAGACAGTCCCAGAGCTCTCATTCATTCGAGGATGCACACATGGGATTTGTGATCCTGATAACACAAAACTCAAAGCACACAGCACTGGGACACCGTGAATAAATTGGGAAATAATGTCTACCAATAGCCTGGATATATCTGAGCATTTTCTCTTGTTGGAAAATAAAGAAGGTGAGCTATCTGGAACTAGCTGTCTGGCTACATACACATGGACAAAATTGTTGGCACCCCTCTGTTGATGAAAAAAACAAAACATCCACTTCAACCTGTGAAAATCTAAAAGCGATATTATTTTGGATTTGAAGGATATTAACGTATTATTTTGGATTTTAGGGATATTAACATATTTTAGGGTGGTTACAGTTTAAAGTGAAAGTGTGACTCACCACTGACAACAGTGGAATCTTACTAAAATCCTGACAAACGAGGTGCATTTAAGCAAAAGTGAAAACGTTTTTGTTTTGTTTTTCCTCATTACAGTACCTAATACCTAAAGAATAGCACAACTGCAAATACAGTAAAAGCCTTATCGCACCACAAATCCTTGCTAACATAAAACCTTGGTAGAAGTTGAATTAGACAACTTTTCTAGATACTGAATATACACACAGTATATTATGATGATGCACAATTTGTTACCCAGTCACCTTAACTGACGGAACCCAAATACACTCTATATTTAGTAGTATTTTAGCAAATATAAAACAGAGGCTAAGGCGATATGGCCTTAAAATGACATTCCTGATTTTTCTACCTCACACAAATCCAAATCTTTATTAGACACCACCCAGTGGTAAACATAAATGACAATGACGGTATTAAAAAAGGGTTTAGCAATTTTTCCCCTTCTTGTATTTGCTTTATTTCACCTTTGAAGCTTTTAAACCATTTTTTTCCAGCATATTTTCCCCCCAAGCATTAACTTCCGGGTCGGCGTGGCCCGGTAGAGTGGTCGTCTCCCAACCCAGAGGTTGTGGGTTTGATCCCATGCATTGTGGCCATGTTGAAGTATCCTTGAGCAAGATACTGAGCCCTTAGTTGCTCCTGATGCTGCGTCATCAGTAGGTGAATGAGTACTCGAATGTAAAAGAGCTTTGAGGGCCTTGTAAGGTGGAAAAGCGCTATATAAATGAAGTGCCATTTACCATTTGCATTAACTTCTGCAGAAACTGCATTGTTTGTTCACGTGTTTGTTTTCTTCCAGTCTGTTTCAGTGTATTGGTGAGTTCGAGTGGGCAGTGCCTTGGCAACGCACCTGTCACTTGCTCCAATCAGCAGGTATTTACTCAACTCAACTTAATTTATAAAAGGGAACAGTGGTGTAGTGGTCCCTGGAGAAGAGGGTATACTCTCAATTTTCAATTTTTTTTTAAGTCGTCCAGAAAAACATCCTGTTTTTGAAATGTAAGAAAAATCATTCATTTCTACTTGCCGACAATAATAGAATTATCATGACTTGTTAAAAGCAGTTTGTAGTTATTAATGGTAACACAAGCAGCCTGATATAATGTAAATTGTTTATCATGAGATAAAAAATACAGTATAAATAATATTATAAAACAGTATTTAGTGAACAATGAGCAAAAATGGTTGGACCTCAATATTGTTATAGACTGAATCTGAAACTATTTGTCCTCATTATGTGTTTTGTTTTTTTAGCTTACTTTAAAATAAACTACAAGCACTAGCTACTATAAATCAAAAGGGGATTGAATCCACAATGTGATTAATTCTCCCGTGTACAGCGCAAATCTGATTGCCTGACCTAAAATTTCTGGCAGACGTCACAGCTCGGGACAGCATTTAAGGATTGTTTTCCCTGGCATGAACCGCCCTACTCTGCCTCTGATTGGCTCATCAGTCCTCATGCCTAAAGTTAAGCCTGGTTCACACGGCAGGAGAATTGGTCCAATTTTAACCCCGAATTTCCCCTCCCGACAACCGCAAGGTCACCGACACGCAAACGATAATCTTAACAGATAATCCTGCCGTGTGTGTTGACACCACACCGATATCGGCGCACGGAAGGACGTCCGACTTGAAATCGGGGATATTCAACATGTTGGGTTGTTTTGGCCTGACTTCGCTTCGTGTGTGGTGTGCCCCGAGGACAAACCACCGCGCAGCCGGTTGAGAGTGACGTGCAGCCAATCAGAAAGCGAGCCGGCGAGGGAGCCGGTGGGGAATCCAAAATCAAAACAGTCATGACGCAGCAGAAAGTCAGTGCTTACGCTATTTTTACACTCATTTTTTTTTTATTACTTTTTTTTTTTTATACACGCACACACATACTACACAAATAAACGTGGACTCCGGGCGGGACGGGAATCCACACTGCCAGCACCGAGGGCAAGCGATGCCTCGCTGCCCAGAGCCCATTTACACTACTATAAACAACACTTTTTGTTTTTATGCCGCGTTTTCGGCTGAAAACCAGGAAGTATGGGGTAGATGCCACGGACTTCCGACTTCCGGGTTTTACACATCAGCACCGTTTCCGGCCAAAGCTGGCCGCGTTCCAACACTCGCATCCCCACCCATGTGCCCCCGAACCGCGCGCTCCCACTCATCGGCGGGAAGGCGTCTCGGCTATCTGAAATGATTTGGACACTGAGACAGAAACTACACACTCGCAGCCTTTCACTTTTCGATGGGAACGCGCAACCGAGGTGCACAAAGGCGGAAGCGCAAGTACTGGGACACGGCCCACACGTCGCAAACCGGAAACGGAAACAATTGATGGTTGAAAACCCGGAAGTTGGAAGTCCCGCCTCCTTCTGGCATGTAGTCCATAGCGACAGGTTCTGTATGATTGTTGACTCGGAAGTCACGTTTAATCTCAAGAGGTTTTGTGAGACTTCCCGTCACATTCATGAATGAACTCGGCTCGTGTGTGGTGTGTTGATTGTGCAGTGTGGCTACACACCACACACGTACGTTCAAAACTGTTACTCACGTGATTTTTTTCTCTTCACGTGTGGTGTCTCAGAATTTGGAATTCGGCCGACAATTTTAAAATGTTGCCGTGTGAACCAGGCTTTAGTCAATCTAATCATCAATGGCAGGGGGTACCAGCCAATGAAAGGCAGAGGAGGGTATGCCATGGCTTCACCATGTAAAAAACGGTCATCTGGCTCACAGATATTACTGAACGGTGCATCAGGGGGGATTTTAGAAGTGTTCTTGCATTGTGTGTATGTTTTGTTATTTTCTCATGTATACTGTCACCCCTTAATAAAATACTTTTTGTAAATTTGGATTAAGTCTGCTCCCTCATCCTCATTCCACGGTATTGCCGAAATCATTACAGAAATCATCTAAATAAATTGTTATTTACAAGCGATAAGTGAACAAGTGCTTAATTTTGAGAAAATGTCCCTTTTGTCAAAATGTGTATGTAAATGACATTTTAAGTATACGTCTACATGTCAAGTGAGACAGGGCAACCTCTGCAAAATATTTGCCACTTGAAATTCCTCAGGTGAAAAATGTTCCAACTAATATGTCGACATGTCATTTTTTGTGATGTATAAAAGGACAATACCTTTGGCAATGTTCAACATAATTCACTCCTTTCTTGTTAAACACAAAACAATGAGAAAATTATTCACTTATGTTTGTGTAGTTGCTAGTCCTGATGTCCTGGTGTGATGTCTGAATTGGAACGAAATTGCCCATGATATCCCAGAACACAGTGTATTGAGAGACAGCTGGCCAAGGGGCCACAGTAGTTGGAAGAAACACACAGGGACACACAGAGGACGGCATTGGCACGCCGACAAGCCATGCCAGGAGCCCATCCAAAGCCCTGAAGTCCCTTCGTACACCAGGTGAGATGGACTTGCCCCCCACCAGCTTAAGTAGAGGCTTTAACACACGGGTGTGAGAGGCCATGGGCATCAAAATCTTCCATCTCCGGCTCACAGGCATCATGGTACATGGTTGGCCCATGGAGACATCACAAATAATGTCAGTGTCAAACACCACTTCTAGCTGCAGCACAGTGGACCTTTCAGGTAGGCCTTAATGGTGGAGTCCCATCATCACATTAGCAGTGGGGTGACTTCCATCCATCTATTTTCTGCCGCTTATCCGAGGTTGGGTCGCATGGACAGCAGCTTCAGCCCTGACCTGGATAGGGCACTACACCCTTTTGCAACTGAGGACCAAGGTCTCAGATTTGGAGGTGCTGATTTAAGTTGTCTGGGGCTTTATACCGCTGGCAAGGTCAACCATGGCAAACATCTCCTAGGTGAGGGATCAAACAAAGCAAGCAGTTGGAACACATTTTCCCTGACACTGTGGCCCCCCTCTGAAGGTGAGGTTTGAAGGAGCGCGTCTGGTGGCCGGGCCTGTAACCATGGGGCTCGGCCGGGCACAGCCCGAAAAGGCAATGTGGGTCCCCCTTCTCATAAGCGCACCACCTGTGGGAGGGGCCAAATGGGTCAGGTGCATAGTAAACTGGGTGGTAGCCAAAGGAGGGGACCTTGGTAGTCTAATCCCTGGCTACAGAAGCTAGTGGTGTGTTCTTTGGAATTGGGGCCGAGGTGTCCTGGTGAGGAAGCAGTGCATGGACAAACTGCTGTCGGTTAGCGAGGAAAACCTGCTTTATAGCCAAAGCCTGGTAATCTTTTTTAAGGAGAGTAAGGAACTGCAGGTTCACCAATGTGTAGATGTGTTACAATAGTTTACAGCCAAGCGTTTAATGAAATAAGTTTTTATAAGGGTGTGGGATTTAATTAAGGTGGGAATTACTGTTCGTGACTACAGTAAAATACAGTCAAGACTAGGGTTGGGTATCGAAAGTCGGTAGCATTTTGGCACCGGATCTGACATAAGCGGTAGTAAGTACACCGAATGAAAACAAACATTTCGGTGCCCGACTTTTATTGTTGTAATGCCCCCTTACTGTTTCGGTATCAACTTGCGTGACCTGCGGCGCGACAGTAGAAATGCCGAAATGCAAAACGGTCGAATGTTTGGATTTATTTTTTTCTGAAAAAGGATGACTTTCGTAGTGTAACATGCAACAGGTGTAGTAAAACTTTTGCATGCAAGGGAGGTAGCACCTCTAATTTAATGAAACACTTGGTGACTCATGGAGTCCGTATAAAAGCTGAACAGTGCGCGATGTTTGCGTGCCGAAAATCAGTCGGGAAAGCAGTCGGACTCGGAAACATAAAACAAAGCACCACTCGCAGCCCTGCCACTGCCAATATGTTTGAAATGGCAGATGACATTGATGACACTGACAGCAGCCTCTTCTTCAAGTAAGTCTCATTAATTAATGCCAATCGCAAATCATCAAAATCACGCGTCAAATCTTGAGTAACAGCCAATTTCACAATGTCAAGTGTTCATCAGTTTTTCCTCTGGTGGACAAAATTAGTAACAACAGGTGCTTTTATTGAAAATTTTAAGATAACGTGTGGCCTTGACACCCCTGCCCTAAAAGAATATTTGTGGGTGATGTACAAAGTAGTGGCGTTGCTGCAATTAACCTGCATTCATTTTAGTTAGAATGGCATGTCTGAACGCTGAAGTCACACTTGTTGGTGTGCATGTGTCATCCGGCCAGGTCCTGTTCAAGGTTTGAACCCACAATACCATCATGTTGATGATCTTACTAAACTAATGCACTGTCCAGAAAATGCAATGATGGACTTTGTTTCATAGTTTAACAATGTACATGTTTATTTTTGTTTGTTGTCTTAAAGAAGAACTTTCCTCAAGAACACCAGCAGCTGCACACAACACCCAAATGCTGTGTGAAATTAATTAAATTTGTTTGGTTTCACCTGGTTTTATTTAAATGTGAAGAGCAGGGTTCTTTGCTTGAAAAGTGTCTTGGATTATTGTGTGTTGTGAACTGGCACTATCCATCCATTCCTTTTCGTAACTGCTTGTCCCCACAAGGGTCGTGGGGGGCTGGAGCCTATCCCAGCTAGCTTCGGGCAGTAGGCGGGGTACACCCTGAACTGGTTGCCAGCCAATCACAGGGCACACAGTGACGGATAACCATTTACACTCACAATCACACCTATGGACAATTTGGAGCATTGAATTAACCTGCCATGCATGTCTTGAATATGTGGAATGTGGGAGGAAACCGGAGTACCCGGAGAAAACCCACACAAGCACGGGGAGAACATGCAAACTCCACCCAGGAAGGCCGAAGCCCGGACTCGATCTCACGTCCTCTGCACTGGGAGGCGGACGTGCTAACCGAACTGGCACTACATAAATAAAATAAACTTGAACTGATTCTTTAGAAAAAAAATATGATACAGCACTACTACAACTAATAATAATAATATTAACTACTCAATCACTCAAACTAAGCAAGCATGAATAAATTTGACTTACCTTGCCAAACTGTTCAAAATAATGTTTCACATCTTCAGTCACTGTGTTAGATGATAATCCTCCCACGAAAATCTTCTTCGTTCTTGTTACCATCTGGAGAAGAGAGAAGACACAAAGAAAGAAGAGACTCAAGGTCAATACGGCTTTTCCAAAAACAAATCATTCACCGGCATCTCAAATCCTTCGTCATCATTGATTTGTTTATTGCGAGCGTGTGTCTAAGCGCATGATCAGAACGTAATGCTTAATATGCAATTTATGGCCTTTATTGCTGCATGCCTGTGATGTCTTGATGCGTCACAAAATGCATTTGAAAATGCAAATACTGTATTGCGGCTATCAAGAGGAAAATGAGGGCCACCAGACCCAAATAGAAAGAACTGAGAGCAAACATCAAGAAAACCTGACCCCCAGGCAATGTCACGGTGCATCGAGGCAGTGATAAAGGCAAAGGGATTCCCAACCAACAACTGAAAATTGACATATCTATCTATCCATCCATCCATCCATTTTTTCCATGCAAAACACTGGGAAGTATGCATGGTGATTTCTTCACAGTATTTTACTTTTTTGAAATCTTGTTTTCCTGGATTTTATTGAGCTGGAAGCCCCAATAATATAAAGATAAACAAAGAATGACTTAATTTGTGGGCCCTGAATCTATAATCTATGGAAGCTTGACTTTTTGAAAGGAATTATGGAAATTATTCAATTAATCGAGGATATTCAAATTTTTTGACGAGCACCTGTATATATATATATCCCTCCATGTCTGTTTTGTAATAACAGGGTAAACGTGCAGAACAGTGACAGACACATTTTCAGACAGATGAATTAAAAGAAAATATTAACTCAAGATTTGGACTGTTTAATTTCATTTTTGATGGGTGAGCAGGCACTCCAAAGAACCAACTATTTGTATAAAAATATTAAAAGGTCAATTGACCCTAATATGCAATATTAAATAATAAGTTTTAAGCTCAGTCATGTTTCTATCATAAATGTTCTTATTTTATTTATTTATTTTTTCTAAGAGTTCATATTGTTCATTCAGTAATTTCACCGATTTGACATGTCATCATCATTGCTCTCTCTTTTTTTGTTATTATTATTTTGTATGTGGGTGAGTATGTGTATGTGCGTATGTGCGAGCGTGTGAGTGTGTGTGTATTCATTAGTTCACCAAACCTATTAAAAAATCCCATACCGTTCACCTAAACCGAACACCGCCGCCAGGAGACCCGAGGAAGGACCAAAGAAAAGAAAGGAAAGTGAAATCCAGCATCGACCAGACACCACCCACCACCACCGGGCCACCAACCAGAGTCCATCACCAACCCCAGAAACATCTAAATTCCAACAAATCAGGGAGACCTCAAGAGACCAAAGGAGAGACTGAGGAAAGGAAGGAAGGAAGGAAGGACAGACGAAGCAGAGTGAGATCCACAGACACCAGCCTCCACCGATTCAATGACCTGAGGAAGAAGCACATTGTGTCTGAGTTTCGATAGATGCTGGTGTGGTGGATCTGGCATGCATGAAAATCTCCATCAAAGAGGGGAGCCGTCGACCCCTGCCAGGACAGAGCAAGCGCAACACCTCAGGGCCCCCCAGGCCGCGGCAGCGCCAAAGGACGACCCCCGGGCCCCGCCAGGTCCACCGGCCGGAGAGCAAACCCAGGAGCAGGAGCGCCCCCCACCCCAACACGGCCCGCGCCCCCAACCCAACGCAGCAGGACGGGGCACTGCAGGCCCGCCAGGCACCCCACCGGTCCACAGCCCCCCCCCCCCCCCCCCCCCCGGAGAGGGGCCGGACAGCAGAGCGGAGGGCACCCGCGCCCACCCTCCGCCGCGTGGAGGGACGGAAGGGGAGATGGGGGCACCAGAGGACGGGCGGCACCCCTGAACCCCAGGCCCAGCGGGGAAGGGCCCCGGTCGTCACTCCAGCATTTTTTTGTGAAAACTAACCCTGTTAGTGAGTCCGCCAGCTCGCCGACTGGCGAACTCTACCCCTAAACCTTGAATGTGACCCCACCCAGTGTATCTACAAGTGTGTGTGTGTGGTGCATTAAAATTGGGAGCAGGTGACCCGGAGCAGAGGGAAATGATATCCCCACGCTCCGATCCACCCGCCTCCTAGGCATGTCCGTGAGTGTATGTGGTGCATTAAAAAAATTAATGGGGGGGGGGGGGGGGGGGCACGGACAGGGGACCGCAGCACTGCTCTATACTGCGGTCTGCCCCAACCGATGGCACCCCAACCCGACACCCTCCCCCCCACACACAGTTGTGTGGTGCATTAAAATTGGAGGGGAGTTGTAGGGCGAAGACGTTGTTTCCACCCTACCCCACCCCCCCAAAGTGTGTTATGTGCCCTATATGTCTATAAAAGTGTATTGTGCAAAACTAGTGCAGTGAGTTAAGAGGAGCGACCAGCGGGGCCCCCCCCAACCTGGCAGGGGCAGGAGGCGCACCCGCCCACCAAACCCCCACCCATCCCAACGGGACCCCGGCGGGCATATGGGACCAGCCCGGCGGGGCGATAGGGCTCGCCCCCCGGATACTGGGGCCCGCCCGAGGTGCCAGGAGGTCCACCGGAGCTGGGCGGGCACAACACCAAACCCATCCACCCTCCCGGCCCCCGGAGCGCCGAGACCCGGGCCACGGATGGAGCCCCCGGCCCAGGGGAGGGGAAGGAAGGCGGACAGGGGAGTGGGAAGGGACGGGGGAAGGAGACGACAAGAAGGGCAAGGGGCAGCGGCAGGGCCGCAGAGAGAGGGGGAGAGGAGGAGGAAGGGTGACGAGGGAGAATGGACAGGGAGGCGGAGGACGGGCGGGGAGAGGCGAGGAGGGAGAGGCAGCAAGGGGGAGGACGGGGGAGGGGAGAGGGAACCACGGGGCACAGCAGCCAACAGAGGGGCAGACCCGCCCACGCCCAGCCAGGGGGGGACAGCACCTATAGAATTAACCCACTGGCATGCAGTGAATCCGAATATTAACCCTTAGTGCCCATTGGAGGTGAATCTGCTTGATCCTGTTGGCAGCAACTGGGTTCCTGACTATAAAAACACAACCATTAGTTACAAATTGCCAAATACAGAAACATCAATGTAAGTTATCGCGATGCGGTGGCTCTCGCTAACAGGCAGAATTAAGGAACCAGATTTAGGTTAAAATATTCTATATACGTAGACCATGTTTCTATACATTTTGATATTTGGTTTTTATTTGAGGCAGATATTTTTTCCATTAAAATGTGATTTATGAGGAGGTTAGACCATTGGTCGATATTCAGAGTTTGTTTATTTTTCCAGTTAACAAGAATTGTTTTTTTTGCGATAGTAAGGGCTACAAGTGTAGATTGAAATTGTTTATGTGGTAAGTCAGTTGTTGTTAGGTCACCTAGCAAACACAACTTTGGAGATAAAGGTATCCTACAGTCCAAGATAGCGGAAAGTTTTTCTAAGACTTTAGTCCAGAAAAACATAACCGGAGTGCATAACCATAAATCATAAATGTTCTTGATCACTCGTCATGTTCCCAGTCTCTGTCTCCCATGGTACCACCATGTCTTGGTTTTCTGAAAAGACCAGCATCCCAGCCCCAAATCCAAAATCTAACATAATACACAGCGCTGTGTCTGGCTGCTGAGGCTGCAGAGTGCTGATAAAAGGCAAAGTACAATAGAAGGGGAACAGGTGGGCCATTTCTTTGGAGCATCAGGTGACAGAAGAAAAGGCAGTCTGTCAGCAAACAGAGGACCCCAACCACCTCTGGACTACGCTATGGTTATCTGTCCCTCAGTAATAATGCAGAGTCTATGGAGATCTGGCACTTGTATGGCATATTGCTGAGACAAAGCACATAGACAGCCTCCCAAAGAGGTGAGGGCGCAGGCAAGACGGACAGTTTGAAGATGGAATACTAATGAATAGAGGGAATACAAACTTGGGCAAGAAATGTTAACTGACATTTCCATTAACTGCAGAAGGAAAGCTCTAGAGGGAATAGATGTGTCTCCTTCTGAGTGAAAATATTTAGAGGTTCCCAGATTTAAAATAAATAAATAAATAAAATGCTGAGAATTGGTTGTAACAATTTTTAACACATTTAATGTAGATCCTTGATGATAATGAGGTGCAAAGTTCAAAATGCACTTGTAAAGAAAAACGTTTTATGAAAGATAATATTTGTAAACAGAGAGGAAAAAGATTATTTCAAAACAAGTTTTACTGCTTATGTATTGTACAGTTCTTATCAGTGACAAAAGGTGAGGTTTATGGCTGTCAGGGCATGACACAAGGGCTCATATATGGCTCATACGGGCCAAAATGTCCTCCAAGTATACAGTATGGATTACCAAAAAATGCCAAAATAAATAAAAATTAAAACAAAAATAAGTTTCAAGAATGAAAGTTTTTGGTCCTCCATACAACTGGATTTAAAATTACTGTGATGTTTCAAACCGCATCATTTGCCCTAAAAAAATTAAACTTAAATAGCGCAAATTGAATTGTATTCATGGGAAGAGCATTGTGGGCAGTAGAATAGTCCATGTACTTTAGTCATTTTCATTCATTTATTTTTTGGGAGGATTTTAGAGCCATTTGAAGTTAATTCCAATGTTTTTAGAAAATTCCACCAAGACAGCAGCTACTTGTCACGTTGCTACTTGGACAGGACTGAAAAATCTTACAAAGAATAACATCATGTTGCCCACTAGTTATCAAGTCCCGACTGCTGCAGCATTAAGCTTCAGTCCTGGAGTTCCACAGACAACGTATATTGACTTTCTTAAGATATCCAAAACAAAAACAGACAAAAAAAAACAGCAATGATGGTGACTTGGTAAGACTGCCGAATGAAAAATACTGAGCTCTCAAAAAAAAAGAAAAAAGATATCCAAACCAGTTATCTGTTGTATGTTAACTAAATGCAGGCACAGAACTCCAACTATATATAGTAGCATTTCCGAAAACGAATCACATTACAAGATGAAGTAGGCGCGCAGCTGAAAATAAAAAAATAAAAAGTGTTTCAAGATGTTTATAAGTATTTGAAACTCCATAAACATATTTTGTAGTCATTGTTTGTGACATATTTATGGTTTAAACTAATATAGGAACTTTATCCCAGTTTGTATTACTAATAGGGCTCATCAATTTCCACAAAGCATCCGTTAATCGTCACTTCCTGTCAATGAGGACGCCCATCTTTCGGTGAGGGGACAATGACGCGAGGCCTCTTAAAAATACACGGACTGAGCACGGACTGATGAATGTTTACGTCCACATATCAGGGTGAGTACAGACGGTCCTTCTCATTAGATACATTTTTGTGAGGCTTTGCATCATAAGATCATTTGGCAAAAATGTAAAAGCACTCAGCAAAAGGTGGGCATCGTCATTGATGGAAATTGACGTTTAACGGAAGTGCCCAGCTCTGTAATTCCGGAGGTTCGGTGTGCATGTCTTGAAGGTATATAACATACTGTAGTATATAAGATTAGACATAATTTCATTCAAGTTTGGCTTTCAATTGGAGCAGAAATTGTATAATCAATGTACTGCAATTGGTTTTGGAATTGCAGATAGCTCATGTATCTGTATCTCTGTGTACAAAGTAGAAGAACAGCAGCATCGTGAAACTGTGTGCTCTGAACACCCCATTTAGTGAGCAAGAGTACTGTCTGCCTCAACGAGGTAACACAAATATTACACAACTTAGCCTGACTTATGGAAATATGAGAGAGCTCATTAAAAGTATCTGAAAACATTATACATATTATGTATAAAGAGACACAGAAACAGGAAGTAGCCAATTACAAGCCCCCACAACCCCCATCCATTTCCTGAACCTCCAGGGGTGCTGGAGCCTATCCCAGCCGGCTTTTGGTAGTAGGCGGTGTACACCCTGAACTGTCAATAAATTCTAATTTATTGTCGTCTTGATGGTACGACAGTTCCAACTGCAGTTGAATGTAATAATGCACTAATCATGAGAAAACGTTATTTTATGTATTATAATAAAATGTAAAATATAAGGTAAAAATATAGGGGTAATGAAGAGAATCTTCTGTTTCAATTTAATTATAACTGTTTAGATTTAGTCATTACTGTTTTAACTTACTCAGCAAAGATTGATAAGTGTTATTACACTTATCAAAACCAAACGTTTGAAGATTCTTCCTTCCACATTTTATCACTTAATTAGCCATCTGTTTCGGGGGAGAAAAGTGTTATAATCGGTTCCTTTGTAAAGTTTTATGATGTCTACAAAAAGTGCCAGGATGTCTGGCAAACTGTGTTTTCGCCTGGTTGATCAGCTGCGGGGGGGCCGGATCGTGGCCGGGCAATGTTTACATAGCAATTGACCATTTGTTATTGTCTTGTGACTCAGAGGGCAGAGAAAGGGGAGGGGGCTTGGGGGCAGCAGGGCAGGGGAGGGGCTTTTTGGGATGCTGGAATTATAATGGCGGTTGCAAGTGGGAGGAGCTTTACAGACGCATGGGGAGATAATGGCGTTTGGCCACACATGTGCTCTCTGTCCAGAAATTTCTGAATGAATAAAACCTTCGAAGGAAAATGTTCACCGATCTCAACTCTGATTCTGAAAACAACTTTACGAACACACGGAAAACTCAAAGGATCGTTTTCCAACAAAATGGTGACTCCCGACGTTCGACGTTGCCGGTTAAAGGGTTTGTTCGACAGACAGGACTTCTGGCGCCAAAATTAATTGTACGGTAAGAAGACATTAATCTTCGTAGTAGTGAATTCCTGTCTGTTGTGGACTCTGCGACCGGTTTTCGTCGACTACATTTTGGCTAAATTGTACATGAAATCTGAGTGAACGGGTATTAGTAGTGTTTAAAATACGAGTTTGTTTCGTTCCGTTACGGTAGCTCAGGGACACGGAGTCCTTGATTTTGATTTTTACTACGACATCGAACTATACACGATGGTTTTGTGTCGTGGTAACCTAGGTCTTTGTTTAAGGTAGTGACGTCACGTTGGATCGCGCACAGCTGAATGAAGAAGCTATGAGAGCTATATGTGAGTACAGATTGAAGCAGTGGTTTGTTATTAAATTGTGGATCGGGTGCTTTTGATTGAAAATTAGCAAGCACCTATGATTTTAAATTGTGGATCGAATGTTGCAGTTTGGGAATTATTCCAACATTTATGATACTAAATTGTGGATCGGGTGATGTCGTTTGGGATTTGTCCAGCACCTATGGAAAAAGAAGTTTAAGCTTCGGCCGCTGTGAAGGAATCGGGAGATCCGGATATATTTATTCGACGGGACCACATGGCAATCCCGTTCCTATCTCGTTCCACGTTTTGGAATCTTTAGGGATCATAAGTCCTTGCATTCCGTCGTCTACGTGTTTGTTTGTTATTATTATTTTATTTCTTGGTGGGGTAATGAGCAACGTTGTTTAATTAATAAAACCTATTGGACTGTGGTACCACAAGTGAGACGTCACTGAATTAATTATAATGGTTAATACGACTTGAATATAATAATAAATGAGGGAGTAAGTAAATAATATAGAAATGGAGGGTGAATTTGACTGCAATACTGTATGGTTTGACCTACGTATTCTTCCAAACCATGGTCACACTTCTAGGTGTGAAGAGAGAACGGAAGGGGGTGTGAGCATGTGTGTGCAAAAAGGTTGCCGGGTATCGACCTACACTCCAACTGACTGTAAGTGAGTCTGAATGTGATAAGTCCACAGGAGGTCATCAAGCTGTGAAGCTGTGACAGGAAAGAAGGTAAATGTATTCCAGAAAAGAGACAAGCATATGGCGGAATGAAGGTAAATATATTATATATTCCATCTCAGAAACAATTGAAAAATCTAATTTCTGGAGCCCATGGAATATGCCATTTAGGTGTGGAAGAAACATTGAGACATTTACACACCTGGAGGCATCCTTTCATGAGACAAATTGTTAAAAATGAACTGCAGGACTGCAGTGTTTGCAAAAGGTATAATAGTATGCATATATATATATATATATATATATATATATATATATATATATATATATATATATATATATATATATATATATAAAAACCTCCCCAGGGTGCTCACGGTCCGGCCGGACGTGATAGCTCTGCGGTAAGATTTTTTTTATGGATTTCACTGACATGATAAAACAGTGTCAGGGTACAGATATTTGCTGGTAATAGTGGATTCATTTTCAGGATGGCTAGAGGCATATTCCAGGCAAATTTAAAACAGTAAATATCGTGGTAAAACATTTGATTAATCATTATATACCATCACATGGGTTTCCTAGAAAAAAAATTGAATGAAACCCATTTTAAAAATAAATATTTACAAGCTGTAGAAAAGGCATTGGGATTAAAGCACATTTGGTTCAGTGTAATATCCCCAATCCCAAAGATAGATTAAAGAAAAATAGAAATATTAAAGAAAATTGGCTACAAGCATTGGCCTCATCAAATTTGAATTGGCTACAAGCTCTTCCTGTTGTATTAATGAATGTGCGAATGTCATTAAACTCAGCCAAAGGCTTTTTCTTTTCTTTTTTTTTCTCTGAGAACCACAAGGCACCCCATCGAGGAGTCCTTGAATGCGGACCTCTTAAGACCTCGCTGTCGGGTCTGTAAGGTCATGTTACTTGTTTACAGATACAATTTGTTTCGGTATGGTCACGGAGCGGCGTGGTGTCTGTCGGCGTGTGAAGTGGAGGACCCAAAATGCAGGGAGGCAGGAGAACCACAGCAGGAGTGCGGGCAAGACTGACGTGCTTTATTTTACAGAAAACACTAACCAGGGTACTGGTTAATGCTAATTAAACAACAAACTGAAAAGATACAAAATCAAAATGACAGACAGAACTCAAAATGACAGACAGAACTGCGGGTGTGACCGTGACAAGCGGCAATGATCCCACGCCGACTGATCACTACCCGGGAATTAAATACACCCACACTAATTGGGTAACTAGCCACACCTGGGGCCAGGCACAAGTGGCTGAGGGCCCGGATTGGTCAACCCGCGGAAGGGCTGGAACCCACTCAGGACCAATCGGGACCCTCAACCAAAACCAGATCTTCCCAGACATGACAGTACCCCCCCCTTAAGGGACGGATCCCAGACGTCCCAAACAAAAGTCAACGTCGGTAGCGGGACCCGGATGACGGCTCCGGCGTAGAGGCCAGGGGCTGCAGCGGCACAGGCGAGCGGGCCAGGGGCTGCAGCGGCACAGGCGAGCGGGCCAGGGGCTGCAGCGGCACAGGCGAGCGGGCCAGGGGCTGCAGCGGCACAGGCGAGCGGGCCAGGGGCTGCAGCGGCACAGGCGAGCGGGCCAGGGGCCGGGGGCCGCTGCCGCACGACGTGCGCCGCGGGAACAGAAACCGGTGGCGGCCGCAGGACGTGCGCCGCCGGAACTGGAGCTGGTCGCGGGCGCTCCACGAGCGCCGCCGGAACTGGAAGCGGGTGCTGTACGGGCACCGCCAGAACTGGCAACGGCCGCTCAACTAGCGCCGCCGGAAAAACTGGCAACGGGCGCTACGCGAGCAGCGTCAGAACATCGGCAACAGCCGCTGCAATCAGCGCCGCCGGAAAAACTGGCAACGGGCGCTACACGAGCGCCGCCAGAACATCGGCAACGGGCGCTGCACGAGCGCCGCCAGAACTGGCAACGGGCGCTCCACACGTGCCGCCGGAAACTGGAAGCGGGCGCTGCATGCGCGCCGCCGAAACTGGAACGGTACCTGCCTCTTGGTCCGCTGGGTCCGTTTATGGTGGGATCATTCTGTTACGGTGTGGTCACGGAGCGGCGTGGTGTCTGTCGGCGTGTGAAGTGGAGGACCCAAAATGCAGGGAGGCAGGAGAACCACAGCAGGAGTGCGGGCAAGACTGCCGTGCTTTATTTTACAGAAAACACTAACCAGGGTACTGGTCAATGCTAATTAAACAACAAACTGAAAAGATACAAAATCAAAATGACAGACAGAACTGCGGGTGTGACCGTGACAAGCGGCAATGATCCCACGCCGACTGATCACTACCCGGGAATTAAATACACCCACACTAATTGGGTAACTAGCCACACCTGGGGCCAGGCACAAGTGGCTGAGGGCCCGGATTGTTCAACCCGCGGAAGGGCTGGAACCCACTCAGGACCAATCGGGACCCTCAACCAAAACCAGATCTTCCCAGACATGACAGTACCCCCCCCCCCCCCCCCCCCTAAGGGACGGATCCCAGACGTCCCAAACAAAAGTCAACGTCGGTAGCGGGACCCGGATGACGGCTCCGGCGTAGAGGCCAGGGGCTGCAGCGGCATTGGCGAACGGGCCAGGGGCTGCAGCGGCACAGGCGGACAGGCCAGGGGCTGCAGCGGCACAGGCGAGCGGGCCAGGGGCTGCAGCGGCACAGGCGAGCGGGCCAGGGGCCGGGGGCCGCTGCTGCACGACGTGCGCCGCCGGAACAGGAACCGGTGGCGGCCGCAGGACGTGCGCCGCCGGAACTGGAGCTGGTCGCGGGCGCTCCACGAGCGCCGCCGGAACTGGAAGCGGGCGCTGTACGGGCACCGCCAGAACTGGCAACGGCCGCTCAACTAGCGCCGCCGGAAAAACTGGCAACGGGCGCTACGCGAGCGCCGCCAGAACATCGGCAACAGGCGCTGCAATCAGCGCCGCCGGAAAAACTGGCAACGGGCGCTACACGAGCGCCGCCAGAACATCGGCAACGGGCGCTGCACGAGCGCCGCCAGAACTGGCAACGGGCGCTCCACACGTGCCGCCGGAAACTGGAAGCGGGCGCTGCATGCGCGCCGCCGAAACTGGAACGGTACCTGCCTCTTGGTCCGCTGGGTCCGTTTATGGTGGGATCATTCTATTACGGTGTGGTCACGGAGCGGCGTGGTGTCTGTCGGCGTGTGAAGTGGAGGACCCAAAATGCAGGGAGGCAGGAGAACCACAGCAGGAGTGCGGGCAAGACTGGCGTGCTTTATTTTACAGAAAACACTAACCAGGGTACTGGTTAATGCTAATTAAACAACGACACACCAGCACCACACACCACACCAGCATCTACCGAAACTCAGACACAATCTGTTTCCTCCTCAGGTTATTGAATCGGTGGAGGCTGGTGTCTGCGGATCTCACGCGGCTTCGTCTGTCCTTCCTTCCTTTTCTCGGTCTCTCCTTTGGTCTCTTGAGGCCTCCCTGATTTTATGTTTTTTGGATTTGTTGGGGTCTGGATGTTGCTTGGGCTGGGGAGGAGTTCTGGTGGGGGGTGTCTGGTCGGTGCTGGATTTCACCTTCCTTGGTTTTCTTCGGTCCCCTCGGGTCTCCTGGTGTTCGGTTTAGGTGAACGGTATGAGATTTTTTTCTAATAGGTTTTCTGGTGAGCTAACAAATACACGCACGCACGCACGCACGCACGCACGCACATACACATACTCACCCACACACACACAAAAAAAAAATAAAAAATATATATATATTAAAAATAATAATAATAATAAAAATAAAAAAAAGAGCAATGATGATGACATTTCCGAATGAACAATACTGAGCTCTTAAGAAAAAGGAAAAAAAAAAGAAAAAGAAAAACTAAAAAAAAAAAAAAAAAAAAAAGGTACTGGTTAATGCTAATTAAACAACAAACTGAAAAGATACAAGTTTTTCACTACTTTAGCCAGTCTCCTCCTCCTGCATGCTCCCATTACGAGAACGCCGTCTCCTTAATTATGGGTGCATTCAGAAATACGCTCGAAGTGCTCTTCACCACTCCAGCCATTCAGATATTCGGGAGAGTTTTTCAAAAGTGCTGTTTGGTTTTTAAGAGTGCCCACAAAAAAGCAGTGTTCAGCATTAGACAGGACAGATGGAAACACTGAAAGCACAAGTTGCTGACTATATGCGTTCGGAGCTTACGTTTTCTTGGCCTGGAAGACATTCTTCTTTGTCCTACCTCTTCGGCTGCTATTGCAGCAACGTAGAAGAAGAAGAAATAACAGCAAAAGAAGAATGACTTCGACTTTAAGGCAAGCAATCTTGAGGAAAATAAATTAATCATATTTTGTTTCTCGACTTAAATATACAATACAATATGAGATAAAGACTAGTTTTCTGTTGTTCAATGTTCAGTATTTAAAAATATAATAGATTTTACTCATTCCCGTTCAACTGAAAAAGCAAGTAACAGAATGTTTGGAACGTGTGTGAATATGGAAGAGGATTAGGGCCAGTGAAGAGAAATATAAGGTTGGCAGGATTCTGACTATTCTCAGCATTTTGACTTTTAAGTCAGAATTCTGTTTTTAAAGTGAGAATTCTCACTTTATTCTCAGAATTCTGACTTTAAAGTGAGAATTTTGGCTTTAATCACACAATTCTGACTTAAAGTCAGAATTCTCACTGTATTCTCAGAATTCTGACTTCCCCCCCCACAATTCATAGCTCTACGTCACAAACTCAGAATTCTGAGATTAAAGTTAAAATCAGAATTCTGAGATTTAAGTGATAAAGTCAACCAGTTCAGGGTGCCTGAAGCCAGCTGGGATAGGTTCCAGCGCCCCCCACGACCGTTGTGAGGACAAGCGGTTAGGAACATAGATGGATGGATGGAAGTGATAAAGTCAGAATTCTGAGAATAAAGTCAGAATTCTCACTTTAAAGTCAGAATTTTTAGATTAAAGTCAGAATTCTCACTTTAAAGTCAGAATTCTGAGAATAAAGAGAATCCTACCAACCCTTTTTTCTCCCCATTGGCCCTAATCTTTCTTTCATAAAATATCTTGACAACTGTGTGACATTTGTCTAAAAAATACATGTTATCCCCACAACCTTGAACAGGTTAAGCAGCGATAAGTAACCCACAAAGTTCACCTCATTAAAAAAATTATTTACACACAAGTCTGCATAATTCATAGTTTAATGGTGAACTTAGTCACCGGAAATAAGACAGCGATTTCACAGGAATTGCTTGGAGAAAGAAACCGATTTCCACGCAGCCTTGCTGCCCTGCGTGTCAAGTTTCTATACATGATAAGGGGTGAAGTTGACTCAGGCTGGTCTCAGGTTGGCTTATGCACAGTGCACACACCCCTTGTGTTGAAAGCAGTTGTCACTCTGCAGCTGCCACACATTTCATTAACCTAACTGTGTAAATGCCCACTTCGGACTACTGTCTGCACGCTACAGGGAAGTACTTTAAATCTCAGCATTTCTGTTACAATTTACCAAGGATATAGTGAGCAGGCAGCATAAAATAGTGTAGAAAAGGAGATGGAAACAACATGTACCATTCTCAAGTTGCAGGATAATCACTGTGCTGTTACCTCACTGCTTCCCAAATAAAGTGATAAAATGTTCTCATCTGCTATTTTTAGCTCTGTATGTCCACCTAATAATGAGAACCGTGATGCTCACAATCAACTAGGTAATGGGTTTACTAACATAGATACAACAATTATAAAGTTTAACAACTTCCAATGAATCAGATTAAGACTTGTTGTTTTTTAAAACAGGCTTAATGAAGGCTAATGGAAACAGTGCTTTTCAAGAAATATAAAAATAAAGACCTCAGCCAATAAGGAAAAGGAAATAAGGACCTGCACTCACACAGCAGCAAAGGCCTGCCATCTTTTACAATGAAATTATTATTTTTCTTTTTTTCAATTGAAATTTTATCAATCTATTCTTCATATTGATGAGATGATGACTGTGTAGTCAATACATCTTGAGGCAATGGAGGCATAAATGGATTTGGCAGACAGCAGCAGGGAGCACAATCAATTCAGGCTCAAAGTTTGCTGTTGAAGAAATTCAAATATAAAGACAAAAGGAAGATAACCAGTCAGCTACATCGGTGCTGAATCATTCTGAACTGATAAAAACAAAAACAAAAACTGATTGTCACAAATATTGCAATACTGTGACCGTACAATATAGATTTGTGAAAAGTTAATGGGACAGCAAAGTGATCACATCGCTATTCTGCAAATTGTGGACCTTTGTAGTACAGACGTGTTTTGAGCTGACGGACTGACTGTTACAAGTTGACTTTCTCATTTACACAAAACAAGAAAATGCCTCACAGCAAGAAGTCTTGGCTCACTGAATGCTGTGAAGTGTTTGCATGTTTTCTCTGTGCTTCGTTATGACACAGCCCAAAATCATTTTCATTAAGATGATTGATTAATGAAACAATTTATCTGTCCATATCAGTGTGTATGATTATCTGTCTCCTTGTGTCAGTCCGGCAGTTGACCAGTCCATGGTGGTCCTGAATACAATAAACAAAATTGAGATCCCGTTTGGACCACAATTGTTGCTGCCTGCATTGTTATAAAAAAAAATTATAATAATAAGTGGGGGAGCAGCTACTAAAATGCCAGTATATGGATGCAGCTATAAGGCAAAGTACTCTCAACATTTGGAGGGCTTGAGCCTCTTGGGGAAAACTCTTGCCGAAGAGTTTTTAGTTGAATCCAATTATAGAAGCTCCCCAACCTCTGTTATTATAGAGGCCATGTCTAGCATGTCTTTCACATAGCCTACAAACAAGTTCTACCCTGAAGACTAGTACACACAGTGCTCAATAATAACTGTTCAAATTAATCTGTACATTTTGTAAATGTATTTCAAACAAATTACATTACTCAAAAAATTATTAGGCTTACTCATGTTTAAGTATAGGGCAGCCCCAGCGCAAGCTCAACTAAGCCATGTCTGGCATCGAGGGGTGAATGGCAATATTAAGACTTAAAACTAATGCTACCTGTACATCAGAAGACTTTGATAAGATTTGGAAAAAACTACAACTAGATTCTTCAGGCATTTATTTTACCCACAATGCAGTTCCCATCATGCTCTTGGTAGAAACCTACAAAATAGAGAAGCAGAGGTTGTTTGCTATAGTGTATGCAGCAGTTTGTGCAGAAAAGTAAAATAAAAACAAGAGTGAATTCAGAAAAAAAATTACAAAGAGTGAATTCGGCAGAATACAAGCATGGCTCAAATGATAAAATATGCATGTTTATAATTTAGACATTACGGAAGTGTATTGCATTCACTTGGAGAAAAAAAAGTCCTGTTTTTCTGACTAATTTTTGGGGGAGCTTTGGGTTTTTTCTGTTTAAAAAAAATCCTCTGTTTTTCTGACTAATTTTTGGGGGGAGCTTTGTTTTTTTTTTACTGTTTAAAAAAAATACTCTGTTTTTCTGAATATTTTTTTTCAGTTTTTCTGAGTAACTTTTCCCAGTTTTATAAATTAATTATTTTTCAGTTTTTCTGAATATTTGTTTTTCAGTTTTTCTGAATATTTGTTTTTTAGTTTTTCTGAATATTTGTTTTTCAGTTTTTCTGAATATTTGTTTTTCAGTTTTTCTGAATATTTGTTTTTCAGTTTTTCTGAATATTTGTTTTTAAGGATTTTCCCTCAGAGATTAGAGAACAAGACACAATACAGTATACACATTCATTCCTTTATTGAGAGCCAGTAAGTAAACATGACCATTTTATTGCATATGGAGGTACGCGGGAAAGTGTCCGTTTCCACTATTAGCGAGTCTGCAACAAGTCACTTAAAGTTCAGAGGTAAAAAAAATAAATTACTACGAAAAACAGAACACCAGCTCTGTTTTCCGAAAAAAATCTGTTTTTTGGAGAAAAAAAAAATCTGTTTTTTGGAATTTTTTTCCCCCCCTGTTTTTCTGAAAAAAAAAAATTCAGCCTGTTTTTCTGAATATTTTTGGGACAGAAAAAAAATATTCAGTGAGGGGGGATTGTTCAAGTGAATGCAATACGCTTCCGTATTTTAAATACTGATTTAGTCCCAGCTATTGTTTATTAATGAGGGTTTTAGTCTAGTCAAGTTTTCATTCCAGTGAAAAATGTGTGTTGACGAAATTATTTTTGTTTCGTTTTTGTTGACGAAATTAACACTACTGTGGAGTCTGACTGAATCTGGAATAAAGGAAGCAGTGGAGCACTGCAGCAGAAACTCTATTATAATATGTGTATGTAAACATACTGACAGTCAGTATATCTTTGCCCATTAATGATATGTTCTTAAGAGATCAAATTCAACAATGTCTAATATTAATGTGTACAAGTATAATATATAATATATAATATACAATAATAATAATAATTTAGGACAATACTTTAACAGGATTATTGTTTATTGTAAAAAAAAATAATCAAAGAGCAATTTGAATAGAGATGAGATGATACAAAAATAAATTAAAGTCTGAATCGGTTTGCTGCGCTATTGATGTGTGTGTACTACTGATTTTTGAGGTGGTTCCTCTGGTCCAGAGTTCATCTAACAGTCTCCTCTAGACAACGACAATATCAGCTCTTTTCAAGCTCCACTGCCCTCTAGCTAACACATAGATTTTTCTGTCTGGCCGCTTATGTCAAGCACTTACACTGTGCTTGTTGTCCAAGGAGAGTGCTATGTGGCACAAGTTGCGCTTTCTACACTACCACATGACTACTATCGCACATACAGGAAGAAAGGAATGAAGTTGGTGTTCCTGTTGGTCTTTTATGCATTATATCAGGTCAAAGGTGATGAGGAGGTGGTGATTATCATATCAACACCATACCATTTTGTGTATCCTTGCTGCACGTACACAATGAATGGGTTCATCGACGGCATGCTAATCTTTTCCAAGTGCAGTGTGTAACTCCTGGTAGGCCTCCAGATGGACCAGATCTACACTACAATTTACATATAAAGCTATGTTCACACTGCAGCTCAATTCAGATTTTTATTTTTTCATGCAGTGTGAAGAGTGCAGTTCCAACACGGGCCTCTTTCATATACGGATGTAAATTTGGGATATGTGATGCATCTGCAGTAGGAATGCTCATCCGTCCACATTCGGCCTTTTTCAACGGTTGGCAGAACATCCACTAACATTTTCGTCCAGTCTCGCTTTCTCAACAAAAACTCGCACTTCCTCTTGTTGTGCTCTACTATATCACAAACATTGTGTACAAGTTCACAGTAAAACATCAACCCTTCAAGAAGAGACTGAGAAGATGCTTTATTTCAATTTTTGTATTCAGATCACTTCGATAGCAGACAAACAGACATTCCACATGAGGATTAAGGCATAAAATTCATCAACATAAAAGATCTCAAGTACTGGACAGTGGACACACTACTATCGCATGGTTAACATTCTGATCCATCGCCTGTCATGATCTGAGTTGTCATGCTGCACTCAGTTGTTGTTTGTTTTTGTGTTGCAGCCAGTTAAGCATGACTCACACAGCTGTTTTCATTCATGTAATCAGTCGAGTATTTAAGAGGCAGTCCAATCAGCTACCGGTTGTTGGACGATTCACTTGCTAGCCACCAACGCCCAAGCCTAGTCTCGACTGTTTCTCGACCTCTATTCTCGTCTTGCCTTGTACTACGATCTTGCCTTGCTCTTGTAAGTTTTCTAGTATAAATTTTTGTAGTCTGCCTCTTGCGCTTTTTGCTACCGTTTTCCTCCTTGCCTTGCAAGCGATTTCTGTTTGGATTTTTCTGTGTCCTTTGTTTAAATAAATATTGTAAACTGCTCTGCTGTCTGCGTTTTCTGGGATCCACACCCGAATCATAACAGAATCGTCCGACCATGGATCCCACGGGCACAAACAAGAGCAAGTTTTGCCATGCCATAGTCAGACAGGGACAGACTGGGCCACCACAAGCACTCCCTGAATGAGCTTATGGAAGCGGTTACTCAGTCAAGGTCTCGGTTTGACGTTCTGTCTGACGTGACACCAGCCTGAACCGGTAGCTTCGAGCTTGTCGTCCGGGGACGCACACCATTGCCATGGGCCATTGCTTCCTCAGCCGTCTCGGTACGGCGGAGAGCTCGGTTTGTGTGGTCAGTTTATCCACCACTACTTGCTAATATTCAACCAGCAACCCATGACCTATTCTCGCGACTGTAGTAAGGTAGCTTATATGATGAGTCTTTTGACGGACAAAGCAGCAGCTTGGGCCATGGAGGTTAGCAACGCGGAAGTTAGATGCATTACAGCCCCCCTTCATGTTAAATTCTCCGGTAATCACAGTGAGTCCCGTCGGTTTTTGAGTTCGAGTTTAGCACCGCTAGTGTTGGGCCTGCCATGGCTAAAGTTACACAACCCTAATATTAATTGGGAGATACTGGAGCATCTTCTGTCACACACATTGTCTAGTCAGCGGAGATTAACTGTCCGCTGGTCACGGAAATTGAGCCGGAGGTTATTGACTTATCCAAGGTTCCTCACGAGTATCATGCTTTAGAAAAAGTATTTAGTAAAGACTGGGCCCAGTCACTGCCCCCACATCGCCTTTAGGATTGTGCCATTGACTCGTCCCTAATGCACCACTAACTAACTCCAAGCTTTATCAAGTGTCACAGCCTGAGCACGAAGCGCTCCATGAGTATATTTCGAAATCGAAATACTGTCATGATCTGAGCTGTCAGGCTGCGCTCAGTTGTCGTTTGTTGTGTTTCAGCCAGTTGACCACAAGGGGCGCTAATGCAACTCACACAGCTGTTTTCATTTAGGAGGCAGTCCAAGATTCACTTGCCAGCCACCAACGCCCCCAAGCCTAGTCTCGACTGTTTCTCGACCTCGATTCTTGTCTCACCTTGTACTACAATCTTGCTTTTCCCTTGTAAGTTTTCTAGTATAGTGATTTTTGTATTTTGCCTCTTGCCTTTTTGTGTAAGCAGGTTGAGTATTCTCCTTGCCATTTTGGTGCAAGCACTTTTTGTTAGTTATTTCTGCGTTGTTGCGTGCGCTTTTTGTTACCGTATTCCTCCTTGCCTTGCAAGCGATTTCTGTTTGGATTTTTGTGTGTGTCTTTTGTTTAAATAAATATTGTAAACTGCTATGCTGTCCACGTTTTCTGGGATCCACACCCAAATCACAACATCGTCCAACACAGCAATCAGCTCTCTCTCAAAATGAGAGCACAGTCAGTAAAAGTGTTGGACATGACTTAATGTAACGATCTTAGCAAATATTCTAAAAATATTTATATCATCTACAAATTTAACTCAATGCAGGATTGACTGGTCGAGCATGTGAATAAAATGTAATATTTTATTCACATTTTGATTTCATCTGATTAGTTTAGCAATTTACATAGAAGCCAAAAGCAGGTTCTCTCAGTAATTCAATTCCCACACCACCTTGTAATCTTCAAGTCTTTTTTTCTTTTTAACACATTAGATTCACATAATTATATTTCACAAAAATAAACGCACTGTCGGTCAGATGTTGGGCTAAAACATTTCAGTACACAAAGCCCGCGTAATAAAAAAAACCCCACCATGTAATATTCAACAAAAAGTTAAAAAACTAAACCTAAAAAAAAGTGAGTGGAGTTTTATTCATCAACAAGTCCTTTTCAAATTGCACTCTCAGTGTGAAAAGTTTGCAGCACAGAAATATGACGGTGCCATGTTTGCCAGCGAGTCTATTTCTGCTTACCCAACAAGATCGGCGTGCGCTTTGACTGCCCTAATTTTAATGCAAAGGGGAGCCGTTATGAGTGGCCGGGACTCGGCTATACTTTCCATCCCACAATAGCGCATGGAGCAAACTTCCCGTTACACCCAATTCTACCTGTGCCAAGTCCAGGAAAATACTAAAAGAAAGAAAAATCCACTCATGCGCACAATTAGATCTAGACTGCGCTGAGCACAAAAATAAGGCTCACCATCTTCCAAGTCAGCATCAATGAAATGATCACTGCAAATTACACTCTTCTGCTTAGTCCAATCCTAGTTTTTTGTTTTTTGCTTAACTCATTCACTCCCAGCCATTTTCAGTGAAGCAACCCCTTTCGCCCACAGAATATTGTGTTGTATTTCTATAAAAACATACCAAAAGAAAATCTCTTCTTTCATCAGGAAAAAAAAGTATATTTCTATCTGTTTCTGTTTTGCAGCAATTAGCATTAGAATATAACTAAGTTTCATCATCATTCACAATTTTTTTTTTTAAACACTGTGGAAAAGAGCTTGTTGCAACATGGCTCTGGCTGATCTCTTATACTCTGCTGCCATTTTGCTGGACGTTTTTTGTAATAACTACCATTGCTTTAAGCGTCCTCTTCAGTTCAGAGGTGCATCAAAGCCTTCGTATATGCTCTAGCATAAAAATAAAAAAAACACAAAAACCGTATAAATAAGTTTTGGGGACAATGGCAATATTTAAAATAGAACGTTTTTTTATACGTTTTTGGGAGCATATGAGTTAATTCTTCGAGTTTCATGAGAAGTCATGGCAAATAAGTAAACATTATCATTATGCTCGCCTCATCCCAAAGGCGACATCATCAGATTCACGCCTTCTTTCCTTCAAAAACATCACAAAAAAAGCCTAAAATCACGACAGTATCATTTTGCATGTTTTTTCCCCCTATTTTTTCTGCTGACCTCAATTTTAAGTACAGAGCTATAAAACAAGTGCTTGTGTTTGTGTCATTCGTGGGGTCCTTTAAACACATTACTTTACGTCATCTCTCGTGTGTCCCAAAGCTTGGGACACTGAGACACCACATTTAATAATTATCCTCGTGTCGTTACCTGTAAATAGGTCCGCCAAAAAAGCACAAAATCGTAAGCTCATCTTGGAGGAACTTGTCTGAACTCACGACAAGTTACTCTCAAAAAGAACATAAAAATTGAGGTAATCGCCCAGAAACACTTCATTCCGTGGAGCCCACCCCTCACCACATGCACACGCACGTTAATTGGATATTTGCTGCTAAATGCAATGCGATAAGGGCTTTACAAATAGCTTCTAAAATAATGTGGTTTTTTTTTTTTGTCTTGCACAGGAATGATTTTACTGCACAAGGCATGATTCTTGGAAATAATTAGTTTGAAGCTCAACAGAGTTTCAAAAGTTACTTCAACAAGCTTCAGGCATTTAGTTTTCGCTTCCTATTTTTGAAGACATGGTGACTACCTTATTCTGAACTCCATCTGTCTGGACCACCAAAGGATTCCTCAGTAATGTAAACTGTTTGAAAACGGTCTTCATGCATTTCCAAGCCTACTGCATGTTTGTCCTTGTGACAATATGTTAGGGGGTGACTGAAATACAACTTGCAGGTTCCTTCAAATCCTTGCACTTATGCATCTGCAAACCATTAAAAGAAACTGCAACAAGAGGTTTTTGGGACTCCAAACCAGACACCAGCAGTTTACATTTCCTGCAAGCTGCTCATCACAGCTGCTCTTTTTATATGATGTATTTGCCTGGTAAAAACTTCCCTTCATACTTCTTTATCAGACAAACTTTCTGAGTCACGCACAATTTACTTAAAGGATTTTTGTGCAGTTTGTCACATTTCTACTCGCGACTGCCACCTCTGGCCCAAAGAGTAACTGCAGCATCTGTGTCAAGCTCGTTCATGGTGCACATGCAAATACATGCACGCTCTTAAAGTGAGAGCCACAGTTAACAAACGAAGACATGACTTCAGATGAGGTAAGAAAAACTCTGCCTTTCCCCTCCCAAAAGAAACTGTGGAGTGTGCGGGTCCGCACACTACTATAAAGGGAAGATAAAAGCTGATAGGTGCAGTCAGAGTAAAACAGTCAGGGCTCTTTATACTCATCTGGGCATTGGTGGAGCATGCATGATGTAGAAAAAGCTTTAATAATACCCTTTTAAACGGCACAATGCACCTTTAAGAGTAGAGAAGGGAAACATAGTCAGGTTCTGTACTTGAGTAGAATTAAAATTACTTGTGTAAAAAACTATTTTGGTAAACTCCAATATCACTCAAATATCTACCCAGGTAAGAGTAAAAAAGTACAGGCTTTGAAATGTTCTTGAAGAGTACAGTGTACTGTAGCTTTTTCTTGGAGGTTTAATCTATTACTATAATCATTGTCATTCATTAAAAACTAAAGTAACGACCCTGTTTTAAAAATGTGCCAAGTCAAAATACAGATAGTGATGCTAAAAAGTAACACGTAGAAAGTAGCCTGAATAATAAGTTCTCAGTAAAGTGCAAAATACAAGAAAAAAACCTTCTCTGTTCTGTAATGTAATGAAAGATTTGTACTTCATTACTTCGTATCTCTGCTTAAGAATACAATGATTTTGCTTACGTTTTCTTGAAATGTCACGTGTTGTCATTCATTTCACACAGCACTGGAAAACTTCACTCTTCAGTAATAATGTGTATTAGCAAGTATTGTTCTGTTAATTACAGACTTACATGGGACAAATGACCAAACCTGTTTAAAATGTAAAATGATCATTTTGGTGATCTCAGGTACTATATAGCAACATGGACATTCATTTTCAGTGTGTTGTCAATGTTTTATCATGATGAACAGGAATGAGCAACATCAAACGGAATTTAAGGGTTTATAACAAAATTGCAGCTGGCTAACCGGGTTTCTCAAAACACATTAACATGCAGCTCCATCCAAGCGCTACAGCTTGAACTGTTTTGATGCTATGACAAAGTAATTGACAGGACATTACAATGTCAGATGTTTCCAAAATAACAAAAAGAACAACGTGGCTATAAATGCAAAACTGTCTTTGTTTATCAGATGACCTTTTCTCCAACCATGGACAATGTTATTAACTTAATTAGTAAAAGATCAAATCAAAGTTGGCAAGATTTTAATGGTAAATGTGGAATGAATGTCATTCAGGTAAAAAAAAAAGAAAGAAGGCGTCTTCAAGTGGAAATATATCTCTAAGCAACCCAACAGCTCCATGACTTTCATACAGTGCTATAAAAGGCTTTTTAAAGGACAAACTAATTAGTTCATTCTCCAGAAATAGTCGAGTAAAAAGCATTCAGTCACGTCAAGAGACTCAGAGCAGCTTGTTTGTCTTGTAAAAAGCAACGGCATGCAGATTTACCGACAAGTTACAACATTGTCGCTGTGGCAGAATCCTCGTGTCTCCAAAACCACTACTTTTCGAAATAAGTAAAATAAATAAATAAATGTCATCCAGCTTGGTTTAGCAAACCCCACTTCATTTTTTTACTGGGAGCACAGTGGCCCCTAATCTGAAATTGAAGGGCTACAAGTTCATAATGTAGGAGCACACATTGTAAGTAGACTGGCAAAGTACGTAAATATTCACTGCACTCATTTTCACGATGAGTACATTCAGAACTTCACTTCACTCTGATGCACAACTGTGAGAGTGGTGTGTTCGGAGAGAAGTACATGTTGTCCTCCCAGTAATTTTTCGAACACACCGTATGTTATAGGGTTGTCAAAATTAGTGCGTTAATTTAAAGTCCCTTTAACGCCACCATTTTTTTTTAACGCGTGATGAATGACAGCCCCCTTTCTTGGAAAGCCTGTACTAGGGGAATTCCAGTTGCAATGCAGCATGTCCCCGTCAAAATTTAGCATTAATACATTTAATAATAATGCATACAATTTTTAAAAAGTTACTTCATCTTAAAGATTAGATAGCTCTTAAAATGAAAAGCTGCGATTGGCTGGCAACCAGTTCAGGGTGTACCCTGCCTACTGTCCAAAGCCAGCTGGGATAGGCTCCAGTGCCCCCCGCGACCCTTGTGAGGGTAAGCGGTTAAGAAAATGGATGGATAATATGAAAAGAAAAATGAACTGAGCTGTCACCAACGTCTTACAAATGCAATTATGCTATCTAATGGCAGAAAAATGACCTCAACACAAATCAATATCGCACTTGATTTTTACAGTACAGTACATCTTTTAAATTTTACCTAAATTTTATGAATCATTATGAAATTACTGTAAATGACTAACAGATGCAGCCATATTTCTATTAGTTTAACATTTGTTCCACTTTTATGTTAAGAGTATGACAACTTATTTTATTGTATATTTAGAACAGAATAAAAAAATACAATTTTGCGATTAATCATGAGTTAACTACTGAAGTCATGCGATTAATTACGATTAAAAATTTAAATTGCATGACACCCCTATTATAAAACCAATAGCAGCTCATGCTTGAACTGTTTCATGATCCATCTGTACTGCCTGACGCTCTGGACGTTCCGTGCGCCAAGTTCAAGCTCCTAGACTTCTTTTTTTGTGGCCCTCTAAATAACAAAACAACACATTTGAACAACACTGGGTTTGCGAACAGTTGGAGTGAAGCTGAGCGTGCAGAGAATATTTCCAAACGCACCCTATATGTGGAGCAGAAATTTTGCCAGCAACAAAAAATAGTCAAGCATAAGTCAATTTTTTGATGAGATTTTGAGATGAAAAATTCACTTGCACTGTCTTAAATTTTAGAACAAAATGCCACCAGAATCACACCCTTGAAGGTGCATGGCACCTAGTGCCATATTGTCCCTTGTGCATAAAACGGAAAAGACCTATTCAACTTGAGTCTTTCATTTACGAAGTCTGAGAGGAGCAATATCAATTGCTCCACGAGGGCTGCAATGTATTTGTGTAAAATTCTTGTGATCTGTTTATTCAGGCTGAAAATCACAGAAGATAAATTCAGCCTGATCAGGAGCCCACTGAAGGGATTCCCTTTGAACACTGCAATGCTTCCACCAGAACAAACATACTCCATTGGAGAACTCCATGTAGATATTTTTTTGTCTGTGTGATGTTGGCAAGACTACACAGAATCTAGTACAGAATGGACAGACAATTTGAGAGGAGGAAAAAAACAAAGGCATTGTCCTGAAAGAAAGAAAAACAGAAGAGGCAAATGGAGAACATCAGAACAATCCCACTTCAAAGATTACATAATTAATTTCTGGGGAAAAAAGAAAAGAGACACGGGTGCCTTTTGCAGCTTGCATTGTACTTAACAAGCAGTCTTTGAAGTTAATTGCTTTCAATTAGTCCAGTTATGTGATTGTGAGTGCGGATGATTGTTGGTCTCCAGTTCAGGGTGTACCCCGCCTACTGCCCGAAGCCAGCTGAAATAGGCTCCAGCGCCCCCGCGACCCTTGTGAGGAATAAGCGGTTAAGAAAATGGATGGATGGATGGATGGATGGAAGGATGGATGGATGGATGGTCCACGTGTCGCATTAGCGCAGCGGAGGACTGGAGTGGGGGAGCAGACGAAAGGGACATGAGTGCCTTGGGTGTTTAGTTTGCATTATAGCCTACTTACTCTATATTTTGTTTTTGTTTTTAAATAGAATGTGTTACATGAAAAAATTATGTTATTATTTCCCCAAATAAGCACATTTTAGAGCTGTAATTTTAATACTTTAATACCATATTTTTACTCATATCGGCCCTTGCCTATTTATAATGTTCCCTGGTGTGTCTGTGAAAAAGGCTCCTTCCTCTGCAGTGCGTGCACATTTAGACAGGGCATGCCACTTGGTGGTAAACCAAAAGAGCTGCTAAAAAACATTTTTTTTGTCATCCAGCATAATAAACATATCATTTAGGTTTATACATATAACTGTTATACTAAAAATGCAAGTAGATTAATGTAAAATATTGGGATATGTATATGTATCGCCTAGAAGATCATGTATTAGGATACATATTTCGCGATACTCATCGTATCGGGACCCCAGTATCGTGATATATATCGTATCGTGATGTTGTTGGCAATACCCAACCCTAGTGTAAGGGAATGGTCAGCTGACTCCGTGCATTAGTCTTAGGCTCATTTAAACCAAGGTAATAGTGTTCACAGTTTCATGGACTATACATTACCAATATTTTAGATAACAACTTTATAAGTGGAATAGTGGGGGGCACATTGAACATACTACCTCTATTGCGACGAAAATCTCTGACTTAATTTCCCCTCGATCATCTCCAATGTGATGTTCTTAAGCAAAACACAGTGAACTACTCCCATTGCATTATAAGTCACCTACTACCTCAGCGTGTGCCACTAACAGCATGCGCTCTATTTTCATACACAGGCACAAATATGTGCACTTGGCGTAAAAACTGGTGCATCGATAGATCGTCTAGTACAACCCAGAGACAAAACGTCAAAGCAACACAGTTGAAGTCAAAGTCATGTTGATCGTATCCCTGGATGTGAAGGGCATTTTCCACTGCGAGTTCTTGCAACACGGCTAGATGATCAACCTACAAAGATATTTTGCTGCTTTTGCTTCTTTCAGCAAGCAAGAAGAGGCAAGAGTTATGGCAGAACTACTCGTGGCTGTTGCACCATAATCTAAGCATCCAGCAGATCCTTGCCAGTATGAACATTGCAACGCTGGAGCAACCTCCGTATTAGTAATCTGTCAAACCACGTGATCAAAACACAATGCATTTAGTACATTGTATTTATATAGTGCAAACAACATGCGTGAGAAAATTCTCCAAACCACCGCTGATAATGCATCAAACTTCATCAAAGCCTTCAGAGTCTACAGCTATGAGAGCAGGAACACCAACCCAGACGTGGTGGAAGGAAGTGAAGATGTTGAAGACGTACAAGCTGTTGAGGTAGCTTCTGTGATAGATGAAGAAGATGAATGTTTAGAATATCAGCTGCCAAAACGTCACGATGTGCTTGTCATCTTCGTAACCTTATTTCAACAGCGGATGCAAGAAAAGCTGACTCATATGACTCTTACAAGAAAGTGTTGCGTGCAGCATTTGCAAAGGCAGTGGCAGTTTAAACAAATATCAACAAATGGCTAAATATACAACTCAACATTAAGCTGAATGCAGGTGTTGTACTCTCTTCAACGAGGCAGTCCAATCTTGTGGTATTATTTTTGCAACTGCAAACTCTACAGAGTAATGCCACAGCCCAGATTTAAAACTCAAACCTCAGATCTGTGAGGCTGACATGCTGATCACTTGTCCAGCATGCTACACAAACAAATTAGTGCAAAGTGCTATTATAGCAAATTAATGGTGGCTGGCACCAAATGATATCGTTCTTCTACTGCACGGAAACCAATGTCACTTAATGGTGAACATCATAGTTTTAACAGTCTCAATTCCGCCAGACTCCATATTTTTCTACAGGATGTCTTACTTGTCGTTTGATATATATGTATATATTTCAAATAAGTGACAGCATGCCCACTACGCTTATTCATATACTTCTCATCTATCTATTCATCCATCCATTCTTTATTCTGCTTATCCTCACAATTTCATTTCATTTATTTCAAGCACATATTAAAATGAACACAAGAACATCAAGCGTAGTAGTTGTAACACAATAAGAAATAAAAAGACAATCATACCAGAAAAACTCCCAAAAAAGCCATAAGGGACTTTACTAGGTTTGAGGGTGTGCTGGAGCCTATCCCAGCTGACTTTGGTTGACAGGCAGGGTTAGACCCTGAACTGGCCATCTACTGCTACTACTACACCTACAGTCATCTACTGTACGTCTCCTGTCTTTAAAGAAAAGAGCCACCCAGAGTTGAGACTAAGAATTACAATTCCTGCAAACAAGCTTGATGCAGGACTTTGTTATTTTTAGAACATGCTGTGGGCTGGTAATGGCCCACAGGTTGGACTTTGGACATGGCTGAACTAGCAGGTTTAAACCTGCACATAAAAATGTTCCTGTTACAGGCAGAAGAGGCAGAGGCTCTGAGCTAAACCTATTCAATTTCAAAGATGCAGGCTTGCTGTAAAAAAAAGAAAGAAAAAAGGTATCTGTTTAGTGATTCTTTGAGAAACATGATCATGATTATAATACTCCATGGGCTACTACAGGTCCAGATGCACCCACCGACAGCTTGACTTCTTTGGTATGTTGTTATCCCTACAGTAACACTGGGCTTATCCAGTGAGAATAATTTGAATAATTAACATTTGGGTAATGCTTGGTGGGCCATATGAAAAGCTTCTGGCCTACAAGCCGCCAGTTGAATAGGTCGGACTTACATTAATTACTGCAACAGGTGAGTTGTTTGACTATATGTGCCCTGCTTTTGGCTGGCGACCAGTTAAGGGTGTACCTCTCACACAGCGTCAGCTGGGATAGACTCCAGCAGGCCTGGACTGGGCCATCTGGAGGGACAGGACAATTCCCGGTGGGCTCCGAATCGGCATGCAGGAGCCCACACATTCGTTTCAAAATCACGCAGGCGGCACACCACGTATTCGTTTTGAAATCAGACCATAAATAAAGAGTATCCACATCATCTTGTGTTGACTGTCTCATTGTCTATCACCTGTAACTCCGATCTCCCTTACAGGCCATTATATTTTATATAACACTGACTACCTGCCTTTGTTACTAAGGGTGTCACCGAGTTACAATAATTTAATATCAAAAGTAGCAAAACTTTAATTCACGAATAGAAACAATAAATAATATGACTATATTAATTAAACCTTGTCTGTACAAAAATAACACATAAAAGGGGCAAACACAATCACAAGTGTTACTAATAACACAAACAAAGCATGATGGGAAAGCCTCCTACAATTACCGTTGCTCTCTTCAAGTTAGCGTCAGTTAACTCTGTAGTGTGCACTAGAAGTGGTGAGAACACATTTCAAAATAAGATTACTAACAGGAAAAAAAAAGTGTTAGCTTTCTTACCCTTGCTGGTTTAACTTCATTTGGCAAGTGTGTCTTGTGAAGTGTAAAATGTCTTATCCCATTTAATGTACATTTGCTGATTTGGTTTCTTTTTGTCATTTTTTCCCCATTTTATGTTCACATACTTGTTCAAATAAACACTGATCGTGCTCTAGTACGAGCATTCAATTGTAAATTACATTTTTGATCAAATGCAATATGAATATCGTTGGAGGGAATGCTCATCTATTTTACATCGGTACACAAACTGTCCAATTGTGTATGTTAATTAACTCTTTTACTGCTAAAAACGTTAAATAACGTTTAGTAAAAACCTACGGAGGGGCGCCAAAGACGTTAAAAGACGTTTACTATGTTTTTTGGGGGTTTTTTTGGAAACGGGTGGAGGAAAGCCTTGGCCAGCTGTGCTGAAAGTATCAAGCAGATCAAGTTAGTATAATGACTAGTTTTGGCCCCTAGATGGCAGCGATGACTCTCTTTGGACAAGATTGGGTAGGCGTCAGTAGTAGACGTGAGGCGGAGCTAGAGTGTTGAGGGGACAATGGCCGATGAAGCAACAATGGGGACCGGTTGCAAGCAGCTCACGCTTGAGCATTTTTTTCAAACACGAAAAGCATCGATCAATACTAAAAAGCACATTGATGTTGACGATGATGATGATGGTGACTCCCGAGGTTGACGCCGAAGTTGGAAGCGTTGACGCGCGGCTATGATCACGTCACAAAGCCTCACCGGCTAGCGATGCTAACGCCGGAAAACGCGGAGCACAACGGAGCACAGGCGGACGTTCAATCGGACGATCAAGAAGAGTAGTCGAAAAGCATCGACCAATGCACATTGATGATGACGATGATGACTCCCGAGGTTGACGCCGAAGTTGGAAGCGTTGACGCACGGCTATGATCACGTCATAAAGCCTCACCGGCTAGCGATGCTAACGCCGGAAAACGCACAACCGAGCACAGGCGGACGTTCAATCGGACGATGAAGAGTACCCCGAGTCCAATGCATATTCATCGGAGGAGTGTGTACAGTCTGATCACGGAGAAGACACTGGTTCTGGACTACGATGCCACCATGAATGGAGTGGATAAGATGGATCAGAACATCTACCACCCGGTATAGGAACTGAAGGACATGAGGAAGCCAGACGTAACACCACCGTAACGTAACCGTATCATGATCCTGATAGTAGACTTGATGGCAACACACACTGCAGTATATACTTGCTATTCCACGGAAAAAAACGGCCGGCAAGAAAGTGCACGCGAAGGGGCAATCGCAGTGAAACTAATCTGTTGTGCAAATCCTGTTGCGTCTCCTTGCACGCAGGGGACTGTTACACAAAAAGAAAAACTGTAGTTGAAACATCCACATAATTGTAAATAGTACCACAGTTGCACACATTTGTAAATAGTTTGCCAAATTGTTGTGTCAAATTGTTACACTGTTGAATGTAAATAAACGTATTTTGCTATCAAAAAACACTTTTTCATTGTTGGTGGTAGTGTTTTACATAAGTTAAGCACTGTTTAGATGTTTGTGGCATCATTCATGGAAAAAAAAAGGTGTCAAATTCACTAGAGTGCATGAAATAATATTGTTTCACTAAAAGCTTGATTTCTCCGTATTTTGGTCCAAAACAAGAGCATTTGGGTGAAACTAACCATTTTCTATTGTTGATTACTGAAGAACGGAATAAGGTAGAAACAAACTTTTTTTTTCTGATGAAAGATAACAGTTCAATCTTTCATTTGGTAGTATGTGTGTTTCCATAGTCCAAACACAAAATTTTCTGTGGACCTTGAAAGATCAGTCAAAATGCTTAAATCGGCTGGCACCCACAGCATCCCTTTTCTGAAAACGTCTGGCAGTCAAAGAGTTAAAATATGAACTAAAGTGGGCCGGTCTGAACCCTGAAATTCCAGGGATAAAAATGAGTCTCAGTCTGGCCCTGGAATCCAGCACACCTGCGACTCCGGTTTGAGGATAAGCGGTTCAGACAATGGATTGGATGAATGTTTCTCACCACAACTGTCTTACAACCATGCATACACAGAAATTTAGGGGCTTTTAAAGGGATTTCTGACATAGTTGGCTCACAATTTGTGTGCTAGAAACAGTTGGTGACATCATTATTGGATCAAAATTAGCAACACACCATGTCGAGTCCATTTGCAAGTCTTTTAACATTTTGTCGAGTCCAGTTGCAAGTCTTTTAACATTTTGTCGAGTCTAACTCATAAGTAACCATCGGAGAAAGACAAAATGGGTTTAAAGCATATCAAGAATTTTTTTTATCATTGGTTCCATAGTGAGATGTGAAGTGAAGAGTTCCCCTCCTACTCTTCCAACAAGCTCTTACTGAATTTGGATCCTCTTGTCAAGAATTAAAGTAAATTAAATTCAGACAAAATGTTCTCAGTATGTAACAAAAAACACATTTACTTTTATATCCCAGAGGAATAGCTACAAGGTTCAGCATAGTTAGATCAATGCACCTCTAATTCTTGCAGGTTACAGTAAAAAAAATTGTTTTAATAATAATAGGTGGCCATACCAAGCTCAACTACGGAATGTATATATGGAATATGAAATAGCTTAAGATTCCCCATGCTAAAATGTTAGCGCGTGACATATAACAGCCAATCAGCTCTTTTTTAAAAAGCAAAAACAATTAGAATTTTCCTTTTTTTATTTAGCTAGTAAGTTGGTATAAAGAAGATCTAAATCGCTTGAAATTTCACACAGTTTTTCTCCAGCCATTACATAGACTTCTGTTTTTTGGCAAAGATGTTGCACATATAAAAAAGCCGTGCCTAGAAGCACTTACAGGTGTTGGCACATACTACCGTGCATGCTGTGCTACTTTCTTACTCGCTTTCCAGTTGTCATTCTCCCGCCTGCTCAGTAATCCCTCACTGTTCGAAAGCGGCCTCTAAATTTAGCATCAGATTTATCATGCAGCAGGAAAGGCTGCAGCAAACTAGATAGCCAGCTACAGAAAGAGTGAGGCTGCATTTATGGAAGCAAGACAGACTCTGGGTGTTTAAGGGCTGTCTATCACACTGGCTGCATTCTCAGAACTAATGTCTTATGCTACATTCACACCAAAACCGAAACGGCGATCTGGAACGCTTCATTCGCTAGCATTTCACCGCGTAGAGTTTTTTGGAACGATTTCCGCTCATTCATGCATTCGCGCACACCGGAGAGGAAGAGGCGTGTCCCTTGGTAGACAACGACTGCAGAGCACTTTAGTGAGTCAACAGAAAGAGAGCACCGCCAATTACTTCTACTTTTTTCCTGGGACTATACAGCTGGGGCACTATTTTCTCAGTTCTCAGTTCAACAGTAAGTAAATACACTTGCCATCGCTTGTATGCTACTTCCTTGCTCACCATTTGATCCCGGCTGGCGGTGTTGTTGCACTTGGTGTGACGACAGGACGCTGTGTGTGACGTAGCCGGTACTCAAAGCCGATTGACTACCGCGAGGCGAAATGCTAAAAAAGTTCCCATTTTTCAACTTTGGCGAACATGCGAGTGTGCGGATTTTTGTCAAGAATGTGCGGTTTTCGCTGCGCCACACCGCATCCCAGCGCCCCACGCACTTTCGCTCTGGTCCACGCAAAGTACATTGACTACAATGCAAACGTGTCGCCGAAACGCCTCCCCTTGGTTTTGGTGTGAATGCAGCATAAGTCTCACTGACAGCAAGAGTCCAATGGTCTGGGAAATTTTCAATGTTTAAAAAAAAAAAAAAAAGCACACAAAGTTATTTGTTTATTACTGAATGTAGCTACTTTACATGAGAGCGATAAATGACAGTGTCAATCATAATTGAGCAGTATTACGCCATAGTTTGCTTATTTTATCAATTGTCGGTAATACAAACCCCAATTCCAATGAAGTTGGGACATTGTGTAAGATAAATATAGTAAATAAAAACAAAATACAATCATTTGCAAATATTTTTCAGCCTTTATACACTACAAGATAAGACAACCCAATGAGCAGTATGTCCCCAATTTAAAAAAACTAAAATTCTCTATGAAATTCTTTCGAAAAAAGCTGGGGCAGGGGCAAGAGAATACTGGGAAAGTTGAAGAATGGTAAAAAAACAAAACACTTGTTTGGAGCATTCTACAGGCGGACGGGTTAATTGGAAACAAGTGAGTGTCATGATTGTGTATAAAAGAAGCATCCGGCAATGCTTTGTTGTTCACAACCAAGGATAGATTGAGGTCCACATTCCACAACTTTGTGAACAACTGTCAATTGTATTCTGTTTTTATGTATGTTTCACACAACGTCCCAACTTCATTAAGGGTTTGTACTATATTTACTGTATTGGTTAACTATCTTATTAGAAACAGTCCCAAAGTCATCAGCACTATGTCTTGACATATGAAAGGCAGTCATGCATAGACTTTTCTCAACTTTCCGATAATTTGCAATAACAAACAGGATGACAGCTACTAAAACCTTGCTCATGATGCACAGATAATCAGTGTGTAATGAGCTGGTTAATTTTCTTTCATGACATGTCATAGTCATTGTATGAATGAGTAAGCAAGACTGAACAATGGAGAATCATCTGCTGTCTTGAAGATGAGGGAAATACATGAATGCAACTCCCTTCCATTTTACAATTACGTAAAAAAAAATGTTATTGATTTCTCATGTTGTTTTCCCAGTTCCATGTTAGATTTACAGCCCTGTGTCCTTCCTCCTCACTGTCACATAAAACAATGCACAGTGGTTCATGGAAGTACTGTCGCTCGCAGGGCTGTTTTACTGCAGTTGACCTTCCTGCTAATACAAACACCGCAGAATCATTGTCACATAAAAACGAAATTACATAAATACCTGGGAACAGCTCTTAATGTGACTTACTATAAGTAGAGAAGAAAATAGTCCCCATACAATTGCCACAGAATTGGCAGAACTGTGCTGATGGATGTTGTGTCGAAAGTGAAAGTGTCATTAATATTTTGTACACAATACTGCCAATTAACTTACTGTACTAAGTTAGGTGGCAGACTTCACTTTGAATTGGAAGGTCCTGATCTGATCTCATGATACTGTGGCAAATTTAAAAACATCCAGTAAATGGAATTGGTAGTTCGGACAGATCCTTGTCTGCTTCCTGAGAGACAGATGCAACCAAACTGATATCCTTCAGTCCGCAAGATAGTGGTCCAAAGTACATTGCCAAAACAAAAAAGGAGGGTAAAAAGTGTAAATACAGCGCCTTGCAAAAGTAGTCATCCCCCTTGTGGTTTTCAACATTTTGGCACGGTACGACCACAAATATAAATAGATTTCATAGAACTTTCATGTGAAAGTTAAAGACAAAGTAGTACACAATCATGAAGTGAAACAAAATGGATATCTTATTTCAAACTTGTTTTACAACAACAAAACTGAAAAGTAGGGTGTGCAAAAATATTCATCCCCCCTGAATTAATACTTATTTTGCTGCAATTACAGTTTCAAGTCTTTTGGGGTAGGTCTCGATCAGTTTTGTACATCAGGAGGCTGAAATGTTTGCCCTTTTCTCCTTGCTAAACACATCCAGCTCAGACAGATTAGATGGAGACTCTTATCTGAGAACCTTGGAAGATAAGCAAGTGCTGCGCAGAACACGATGAGTCAGAAGCCATCTTAGGGGACATGACCATTAGGATGCAAAATGATACAGCCTCTCAACGCTTCATAACCCTATCATTCTGAGAGTGTTCTATAGAACACTCTCAGAATGATAGGGCTATGCCTTAATGAGTTTGCTCTTAAGAGGCAGGACCCAAAGACAACTGCAGGTCCTGTTTAACTTTCAGCTAATGCATCCTCGACGGCTCATTCATTCCTCTTCGCAAAAGTGAACTACACAACCTGTCTACTGTAGCCTGCATTAAAAATAAGCTTTTTTAAGTTCATGGAAATTATGTTAGCAAATTATTGGGCAGCACGATGAATAAGTGGTTACTGCAGCTCTGCGCACACACATTTTCTTTTCATTCATGCTTCTTCCACGTGGCAAACTGGGAATTGAAATTTAGCAGTGACATTTAAAAATCAGAAGGGAACCATAAATGTTGGTTCCACTCGATTACCAGTTCTCGATCCCCAACCCTTTTGTTAGCTCCTTCACACACACACGCACACACACGCACCCACACACACACACACACACACACCCACACACACATACACACACGCACACACACACACACGCAGTCTACGCAGAGCTACTGGTGCCTAACTATAACTGCAGCTCTGAAACGAGCGCACCGTACCATACTTGGTGCATTAATGATATAAACAAATAGTAGCAAGAATTCTAAAAACAAATAGTAGCATGAATGCTAAAATCAAACGGTAGCATGTATGCTAAGATACGATAGCAAGCATTCTACCATCCATCCATCCATTTTTTTTTTTTTTTTTTTTTACTTCTAAAAAGAGCTCAGTATTGTTCATTCGGTAATGTCATCATCATTGCTTTTTTTTTTTTTTTTGTATGTGGGTGAGTATGTGTATGTGCGTGCGTGCGTGCGAGTGTGTGTGTGTGTATTCGTTAGCTCACCAAAAACCTATTAGAAAAAATCCCATACCGTTCACCTAAACCGAACACCGCCGTCAGGAGACCCGAGGGGACCAAAGAAAACAAAGGAAAGTGAAATCCAGCACCGACCAGACACCACCCACCGGGCCACCAACCAGAGTTCTTCACCAACCCCAGAAACATCTAAATTCCAACAAATCCAAAAAATCAGGGAGACCTCAAGAGACCAAAGGAGAGACTGAGGAAAGGAAGGAAGGACAAACGAAGCAGAGTGAGATCCATAGACACCAGCCTCCACCGATTCAATGACCTGAGGAAGAAGCAGATTGTGTCTGAGTTTCGATAGATGCTGGTGTGGTGGATCCATTTTCTTAACCGCTTGTCCTCACAATGGTCGCTGGAGCCTATCCCAGCTGGTTGCCAGCCAATTGCAGGGCACACAGAGACCAACAACCATCCACACTCACAATCACACCTATGGACGATTTGGAGTGTTCAATTAACCTGCCATGCATGTCTTTGGAATTCTATCATGTGTTTTAAAATGGCAACTGGAGTAAAATAGTGAGTTCAGTTGTACTTTATAATTCATAATTTAGTCAGTATGATATAGCGCCCCAGTTTTCCACAAAGAACTTCGAATCGTGATTCGTCTGAACACAAAACAGGTTTCCACTTTGTCATTCTCCATTTTAAATAACCCCTGGCCCAGAGAAACGCCTACGCTTCTTGGTCTGCTTTAGAAATGGCTTTTTCTTTGTACTGTAGTTTCATCTGGCAACGGCGGCTGGCACGGTGGATTGTGTTCACCCGCAATGTTTTCTGGAAGTATTGCTGAGCCCTTTCTATGATTTCCCTTACACTAAGCATTCCTGTTTGCGGTGCAGTGCCGTTTAAGGGCCCGGAGATCATGGGCATCCAGAAGATTTTTCGGCCTTGACCCTTACAGACAGAGATTGTTCCAGATTCTCTGAATCTTTGGAGGATGTTATGCACTGTAGATGATGATTACTTCAACCTTTTTGCCAGTTTTTGCTGGTAAACACCTTTCTGATATTTCTCCACTATCTTCCTGCGCAACATTGAAGGAATTAGTGATTCTCTACCCATCTTCGCTTCTGGGAAACAATGCCACTCCGAGAAGCTCTTTTTATACTCCAATCAAGTTGCCAATGGACCTCATTAGTGGTAACTGGTCTTCCAGCTGTTTATTCTTTTTTGGTGCAATTGACTTTTCCAGCCTCTTATTGCTACCTGTCCCAACTTATTTAAGATTTGTTGCCACTATGAAATATACAATCAACATATTTTTCCCTTAAAATTATACATTTTCTCAGTTTAAACTTTTGACCTCTCATCTATGTTCTATTCTGAACACAATATAGAAATTTGGCACTTCCACATAATTGCATTCAGTTTTTATTCACAATTTCTATAGTGTCCTAACTTTTTTGGAATTGGGTTTGTATATATAATGGATATATATATATATATATATATATATATATATATATAGATATAAAATCAATAATTAAAAATCAATAATTAAAGGCGCTGAACGTAAGTTACCGAGTGTTTGCAGATTAATGGAAGTCAGCAATGCGCATGCCCCCAGAGTGCCGAGACATAGTTAGTGGTAGTTTTATTGTGCATTGCTCATCATAAATAGATCGCATTTTTGTGACAAGGTCTTACCTTTTTAGCAAGAAGAAAGCAAGTTGTGGGTCTCGTTTCATCCTCTTAGGCCTTTCCACCTACTCCAATATTAACGCTGCTCCAATATTGAGCCATGTCCTCCCGCGATGCTTGTGCGACTTCAGTTTTGCCCTTTTTGTCACACTTGACAGGTGTTATCCTTTCTTGATCGGTATCCTGATCTTGGTCGGGGGACGCAGAGGGTCTGAGTCACCTCCGGGAACAACTACCGTTGCATGTTGCCAAACTTTTGGCTCAATGGTCAAACAAAAGGAGCCACCGGGAGACTGAGAGTCGCATTGCAGTCTTGGTTTATTATTATTTTGACACACTTTATATCCGTTGAGGCACACGTTTGTGTTTTCCCCACAGACTCGTCCACACACTCCCAAACACGTCCGCCTTCCCAGCACTTCCGCGGAGCGAGAGTGAGAGCGTACACGTGCCTGGCAGGGAGAAACCTTAAGTTTCGGTCCCGAAACCTTCATTATTATTTAACAGCCATTGTGCCACAATAGTACCTCCTGTCCATTATAAAAAATTTAAAGCATTGGTGGGTGAAAAATATGGTTGTTTTAACACTCCAACTTACGTTCAGCAACTTTAAATAAATGTGCCATGAATTAATTAAGTTACCTATAATTTTATTTATTTGTCAAATTGTGACTTCAAGTAGAAGTCACCTTACCTTGGGTTGCGTACGTCTAGGGAAGGCAACTTTTGGGTCAATCTGAAGAAGAGAAGCGCCACACACATTAGTACACACATACAAAAAATATTTTGTTGTACAAACACACTGTATTTGCAGAGTAACATCGAAATTTTCCATGACAATGGTAAACTGACTATACTGACTATGTAACCACTCACTCACTAGGGATGGTGATTTGACTATATTTCCTTGATCAACTGCAGTCTAGGGGGCAATAAATACATCAGCTCACTCACAACCTTTATGCTAAAAGTAGTCAAGAAAATTGAGGGATGGATATCACATCAAAATTCCTACTTGAAGTAAAGAGAAACTGCACATTACAAGTAACTGAAAACAATTGCTCGAGGTCATTTTAAATTGTTTATGCTTCACTGTTTCCCAAAACAGACACAGGGCATATTGTCACAGCAATGAGAACAAATTCTCCAAATGCAGTATGTCGGATTCGTTCCCAGTGAGGGTTGGACTCCACCAAGGCTGCCCTTTGTCACTGATCTCTGTTCAGAACTTTTTTATAGACAGAATTTCTAGGCGCAGCCGAAGCGTTGAGGGGTCCGGTTTGGCAGCCTCAGCATTGCATGGTGCTGTTGGCTTCATCAAGCCGTGATCTCCAACTCTCACTGGAGCGGTTCGCAGCTGAGTGTGAAGCGGTTGGGATGGAGATTGGCACCTCCAAATCCGAGACCATGGTCCTCAGTCGGAAAAGGGTGGCATAACTTCTCTGGGTCGGGGATGAGATCCTGCCCCAAGTGGAGGAGTTCAAGTATCTTGAGGTCTTGTTCACGAGTGAGGGCAGGATGGAGCGGGAGATCGACAGGTGGATCCGTGCAGCGTCTGAGGTGATGCGGACTCTGTATCGAAAGGCTCAGCTCTCTATCTACCGATTGATCTACGTTCCTACCCTCACCTATGGTCACGAGCTGTGGGTCGTAACCGAAAGAACAAGATCCCGGATACAAGCGGCCGAAATGAGTTTCCTCCGCAGGGTGTCCGGGCTCTCCCTTAGAGTTAGGGTGAGAAGCTCGATCATCCGGGAGGAGCCAGTTGAGGTTGCTCGGGCATCTGGTTCGGATGCCTCCTGGACGCCTCCCTGAAGAGGTGTTCCGGGCATGTCCCACCGGCGGGAGGCCCCGGGTACGACCCAGGACACGCTGGAGAGACTATGTCCCAGGAACGCCTTGGGATCCCGCCAGAGGAGCTGGTTGAAGCGGCTGGGGAGAGGAAAGTCTGGACTTCTCTGCTAAAGCTGCTGTTCCCGCGACTCGGCCCTGGTTAAGCGGTAAATAATGGATGGATGGATGACATACGGTAAACTGACTTGCAAAGTAAATATTCACATTCCGCTCCATTTTCACTTTAAATACTTGCTGAGAATACATTGTTTTCAACAACTTGCATATTTTTACTGTGCATTTTTACAATCTAATAAAATCTTTATGTACTAGTTTATTAGCATTTGTATTGCTACTATACTGTATGCATGGTGTGTACTGAAGGTTACTCACTATGTTATATGTGGGGCATATGACAATAGTAAACGCTACATTATTACAGAATCAAATTCGATTAGTCTTTGTTTACTCCCATTCTAACTGAAAGGTTGCCTGGACATCACCATCAGAGTAGGTCTATATACAGACTAAGTCTGAATAATAGATTAAACTAGGTCACATTCAGAACAGCGATGATGTCTCATGTTAAAATATAAGAGTATCTATTGGAGGGAACACATTGTATATATAAAAGCACTTTAAATGTGCATTTGTTATATGATTGCAAGGCAAGTTAAACCTCTGCCACAGAGGTAATCCCTTATACAAATCAATGAAATTATATATGGATATTGTGCAATATGTTTGGTGCATGTTTGCATATCATTGATGCAGCGAGAATGAAGAGTTGGACATACCATTTTAGAGTCTAACTCATGATGCGGCTGTGCCAAGACGTTATCTACGCTGGCAGAATCTGCAAAAGTGACGAAGCCAAAGCCCCTATTACGAAATAAAACCCACATATGAATATATTTGTAAACACTATTTGTTTTCAGAATTTAACATAATGGATAGGCTATTTTTCATATTCACTTGTTTCTTATTGCTCCGCACATTATAAAAAGCTTCCTTCAATGAATACTTGACTCATTGAGCCATTTGCAACAGTAAGAAAATCATATTTTGGCTATAATTAATGTGAGAACTTTGTTGTTGTTTTATTGTTGAACAGTCAATACCTTTAAAAACAAATGTTTCCACTTGCTGTCGACTGAAGATGACATCACCTGTGCTGAGGAAATAGGTATTGACTAATCATGGCTCAGTTTGCTGACTAAGCCCAGAAAACAGGTGAGCCGTGATTGGTCGTTACCTATTTCCTCAACACAGGTGATGTCATCTTCAGTCGACAGCAAGTGGAAACATTTGTTTTTAAAGGTATTGAGTGTTCAATAATAATCAAATTAATTCTGTACAAAATATATACTGTAAATGGCTCAATGTAGGGCTGCTCGATTATGAAGAAAATATTAATCACGATTAATTTGGTAATAACTGAAATCACAATTAGGACAATCATTTGTTTTTTGGTACAAAACAAGAAAATGTTCAAACGTAAAAAACATTAGGACAAATACATTTCTTTGAAACACTATAATTATGCAAGTTCCTTTTGGACCAAACAAGTGAAATGTTGTTAAATTAGACTTCTTTTTTTTTAAGTGCAAATATATACATTTAAACAACTCAAAATTTGTATTAATAATATTTTATTTTTGTTTACGATTATGCCTATTTTGTAGTGTTTGGAGTGTAATAATTGAAATTGTAATTGCATTTCGATTAATTGCACTGCCCTAGTTCAATGAGTCAAGTATCCCTTTCAGCTGTAAACTGTTTATAATTATTAGCCTTTTATTTATATATGTATATATATATATATATTAGTGCTGTCAAAGTTAAAGCATTAACTCATTGATTAATCACAACAAAAATTATTGCATTAATCATGTATTAACGCAGATTAATCACACTATTAATTTTGACTGCAGATGATCCTTTACATGACAGCAGATGGTTACATTAAAGGTAGCGGAGGTTGTGTTTGAGCTATATACATAACTGCATGCATTAAAGTAAAGCATTTAATAAATGTTTGGATATGACATTCAGAATATTTGTTCATGTCAAACTTTTGTTTTTGTTTTTTCCATTTTAAATTATGCAAGCTTGATTAGAAAAAGAGAAGGATAAGATGTGTTTTTACCTGGAGCGTTTTGTCGTTGGGTCTCTCATTACCATACATTCTCTGATTTCACCAAATGTATTAAAATAATCTTTAAGGCTGTCTGGGGGAGAAAGAAATATAATACTGGTTAGCGTAAGTCGTTTTTTTAACAAAAAGCTGAGTGTGTGGGTTATAATCTTACTACCCTTGTTTTAAATACAGGGTCAAATGGAGGACTCATCAAAATAACCTGCTCGGCTATTTACCTGGTGAAGTTTGCCAGCTGAGGCCACCAATAAACATTTTCCTATTGAAGAGAAGAATAAGTCAATAAAGATGTCACATATGAGCAGCCGAGTCCCAGCTGTTACCCAGACTTCATCTCAAATTCTACATAAACATTCACAGACTAAAATCTCCAGTTGTGGAAAATGATATTAGTGCTGTAAAATATGTATTATGACATATTCAATTCTTATGGAGGACCAATACTGCCAATATTATATAAATTAATACACTATTAATAATTAAATAAATGTGTCATGAATTAAACATGTTATTTATTCATTACATATGAAATTAAATAAACCAATAACTAAATACATTTGTCATGATTTTTTTTATTCATTAAATAAGAAATTAAATAAACCAATAATTAAAAAAAGGTGTCATTCATGAATTAAATTACCTATGATTATATATATATATATATATATATATATATATATATATATATATATATATATATAAAATTATTTCTGTATTTAATTATTTATTTCATGGTCCTGTGTTGCAGCGTTTCATGAATTTATTTTATGTCAAACTCGCCCATCAAAGTTAGTGGGCGGGGCTAAAGCCTGCTTCACTCAAATTTTGTCTAACTGAGAGCGTAAATCTAAAGGTAATGGAAACGCACCTATTTAGGTGTATAGCGCCACCCAGCCTATCGAATTATGTTTACTAGCCACTCACTCTGCATCCATCGGTTATAAGCGAAGTGCGCATCTCAGACCGCGCAGTGCATAGTGCGTAGGGGGGCGTTACCCGGCCACCAAACAGTAATGGACTAATGGAAAGCATGAAAGTTGATGATTTAATCAAGCGTTTTTGTAGTCGCTGTGGATTGAATTGTTACAACGAGGTCTGCGTTCGGCAACAGACAGAAACGGAAAGACGAACTGGCTGCCCTTGCATATGCTGCATCGATTTCAAAAACGGTCTTATTGACAAAGGAGGAAGAGAGAGACGCTGTGAAAAATGAAAAAGTAATTTCTGACCCCTTAAAGACAAGTGACGGATGGCTGGAAGAAGCTCATTGTTTGAAACTTTGGCCACCTTGCATGTCAGCCGATATTGCTGAATGCAAGGACACAAAACAGGGACGTGATCAAGAGACAGGTCGGTTCTTTCTTCACTGAAGGGGTCATCAATTGGGGCTCGAAGCAGGTTCTTAAATGACCGTCACACCATTAGTTTCGTTACACGTACGTCCGCTAGCGTTCTTGATGCTTCCATCTGCTCTCTCGGTTTCAGGATATTGACAAAATAAATGTGTTCAAGAAATTTCCCATTTTAGCCTCTTTTATGTCCGTTTGGATCTTTTTTTTCTGTCTGGAAATTGGGAAGACTGAACGGAGGTTTACAAACGTACACTTCCGTCTTCTCGAGCTTTGCAATGGTGGTCTTTTTTGGGCCTATAAACTCCATTAGGTCTGTTAAAAATTGCACAACTGCACCTGTTGTTTTGTTAATTAAAGCTGAAAGCCGTTTAAACAATGCTTGCAAGCTTTAAGGTGTGCAGTTACGCAAACACTTTCAGCACTCCATTCGCCGCCTTTCAAATGACGGCTTTGTTTGGTAGCAAGTTTTTTGTTTTGTTTTACATGATTTTCACGCATGCGCAAACATAATGCGCACTTCGCTTATACTGAAATTGATTTGCCTCGACTTGGTGAGTTTAACAGATAAAATAAATTAATGAAACACTGCAACACAATGACTGACCATGAAATAATTAATTAAATAGAGAAACAAATAATCATAGGTAATTTAATTAATTAATGTCATATTAAATAACAAATAGATTTATTTAATTCCATATATAATTAAAAAATGAAACATTTTATTAATTCATGACGCATTTATTTAATTATTTAATGGTGTATTCATTTATTTAATTTTGACACTTTTCGTCCTCCATAAATTCTATGGCTACAGTAAGTAGTTCACTATCCAATCATAGCATGTTCACAAACACAAACCGAATCTGTTTCGTTTAAATTCGGTGAAGCTGAAATGTTACGCAGACCATGCTCAACTTCAAATATTGTATGTAATAAAATGTCTTAATTGCTCCTCCAGCTTGTGTCATTTCGACAGCCTTGTCAGTCAGACAGAAGCGTAGCACAAAGTAGCAGATTTTTAAAAGTTTTGTGTGTTACACGCGACCACCATATACTGTAAAGGTGTCCAAATGTGGACAGCTAGGGCACGGAAGCGAAGTTTCAGAGTAACGCGGATCTGTACAATTAGCAATGCCTTAAACCCATACAGTATATATATCGCATTACATTAGAGACAAGGATAGACTTAGTTTTGATTGGCCGGCATCTTACCCCGGGTCGTGTGGATCGGTCAGGGGTGCAGACGTGACTTGGCGGTCGACTCCCTCCATATCTGACCTCGCTACAGGAAGGGACACGCGAAGACTACTGGCTCGATAGACTGACTAGACTAGGTAAAGGACTAGTGCTCCGTCACACGTGGGTTGATCTCTCCTCTACCGTCACCGGTTCCACTTTTACGCTCCGTTCGGTTAGTCACCCCGCCCACAGCAATACTAACACCCTGCATTGTCAATGAATATAATGTTGATGCAAGGGGGCGGGCTTCTCCTTTCACAAAGTCAAGTGTGTGTGCATTAACGCTGTACTATCGTGTCAGGTGATTGGGGGAGGGGGGTTGTTGGGGCTACATGGCGTTATTAAGATTTTCCATAGTCTGTCTGCTTTAAGCAGCACAGTCAATAAGTGTAATGGATGGATGCGTGGTTTGGTGGTTTAATTATTGGTCTTAGTGAAGGTGGAGGGGACTACACTATTAGTTTACATGGAAAAAACACAGTTTTAACACAGTTTGATCTCTGCACTTTACCTAGTTTACATATACTGGGATAAAGTATAGATAGCATAGATGTATTTTTCACTTTTTTTACTTATTAAAAGGTAAAGCAAATACAGCACATTCAATATCCACTGGCAACCTCTGGTTCAAATCAATCAATAAAAGCCATAACATTTTGGCAGTAGTGCCCGCTTCGTTGAAGAAGATGACGAGAGGTGGAAAACAGCAAAGCGAGCATGGTGTTGCCAATATATTAACATTATTTTTATTTTTATTTTTTTCTCTTCTCTAAGAGCTCAGTATTGTTCATTCGGTAATTTTACCGATTTGACATGTCATCATCATGCTCTTTTTTTATTTTATTTTGTATGTGGGTGAGTATGTGTATGTGCGTGTGTGCGTGCGTGTGAGTGTGTGTGTATTCATTAGTTCACCAAAAACCTATAAAAAAATCCCATACCGTTCACCTAAACCGAACACCGCCGTCAGGTAGTGATGGGAAAACGAAGCTTCATGAAGCACTTGTGATATTTTTTTACTCCCCTAGATGGTGCTCTTGGTTTAAATATAAAGGCTAGTGCAAAGGAAATTGATTACATTTCCACTGCATCTTTCAACCAAGAGTGGCATCTAGAGGCGTCAAAAAATATTACAAGTGCTTCATGAAGCTTCATTTTCCCATCACTACCGTCAGGAGACCCGAGGAAGGACCAAAGAAAAGAAAGGAAAGTGAAATCCAGCACCGACCAGACACCACCCACCGGGCCACCAACCAGAGTCCTTCACCAACCCCAGAAACATCTAAATTCCAACAAATCAGGGAGACCTCAAGAGACCAAAGGAGAGACTGAGGAAAGGAAGGAAGGACAGACGAAGCAGAGTGAGATCCACAGACACCAGCCTCCACCGATTCAATGACCTGAGGAAGAAGCAGATTGTGTCTGAGTTTCGATAGATGCTGGTGTGGTGGATCTGGCATGCATGAAAATCTCCACAAAAGAGGGGAGCCGTCGACCCCTGCCAGGACAGAGCAAGCGCAACACCTCAGGGCCCCCCAGGCCGCGGCAGTGTGAGTTTGGCCATGTTGTCTCAAGTCTACTCTCAGGATCATGATACGGTGAACTGGTGTTACATCTGGCTCATGTCCATCAGTTCCTATGGTAAGAGATGTTCTGATCCATCTTATCCACTCCATTCATGGTGGCATCGTAGTCCAGAACCAGTGTCTTCTCCGTGATCAGACTGTACCCACTCCTCCGAAGAATATGCATTGGACTCGGGGTACTCTTCATCGTCCGATTGAACGTCCGCCTGTGCAGAAGTGCTCGTTTTCCGCCGTTAGCATCGCGAGCCGGTGAGGCTTTACGACGCGATCGAAGCCGCCGCGTCAACGCTTCCAACTTCGGCGTCAACCTCGGAGTCACCATCATCATCATCATTGTGCTCTTTAGCATTGGTCGTTGCTTTTCGTCTTTGAAAAAAATGCTCAAGCGTGAGCTGCTTGCAACCGGTCGCCATTTTCGCTTCCTCAGCCATTCTCCCCTCAACACTCTAGCTCCGCCTCACGTCTTCTGCTGACGTCTACCCGAGCTTGTCCAAAGAGAGTCATCGCTGCCATCTAGTGCCCAAAAATAGTCATTATACTAACTCGACCTGCTTGATACTTTCAGCACAGCTTGCCAAGGCTTTCCTCCACCCGTTTCCAAAAAAAACCAAAAAAAACATAGTGAACGTCTTTTAACGTCTTTGGCGGCGCTCATTCGGATTTTACTAAACGTTATTAAACGTTTTTGGCGGTCAAAGAGTTAACATTCATGACTCCTCTAGATGGCTAGAAAGATTGTAGTAACAGGGTTGTTGTGTGTACGTACACTGTAACGAATTGACTGTAGAATTACCAAAGAAATAACTGGCAAAAAATGTGCTAGCTAATTCTTGTAAAATCTCAGTAGGCCTACATTACTGCATTTTTTTTTTTACAATAATTTACTGTATATCAATTACAGTTACTTATTGTATTTACCTTTACAGCAATTCACTGTAATCTATCACTGTTAGACATTTCAAGTGGTTTTTACAGTAAATTAATGGCAACACTGTTGCCAGTAACTTACAGTAGCAGAGCTGTATTTCACATTTACAGTAGTAAAGAGTTACTGTAAAGATGGAATGTGGTTTTTAACTGTAAATTACCTAATTTTACAGTACACTACTGTAGGGTGTGCTAAAAAAAAATCGATACGGAAATCGCAGCAGTAGGAGAGAGTGGGGGGAGCGGAGAAAAGAGACACTGGTGCGTTGCACACAGTTTTCTTAATCAATAAAAAAAAGGTGTACATGTATAGGTGTCCCACGAATTCAAGTCTGTTCTAAAAAAATAAATAAAAAAAAGCTCACCTGTGATTGGACAGTCTTGCTAAGAAAAAAAATAACAGGAAAACTATCAACATTTATTTATTTATTTATTTAAACTGAACATGGTACATGTTTCTTAATGTACCAATTTTCCTATATTTTGTTTAAAAACTAAATAGAATGTGTTCAATTATAAAATGTTTTTATTTCCCCAAATATTTCAAATAAGCATAGTTAGAGCAGTAATTGTAATACTTTGATATTTTTACTTATATTGGCCCATGCCTATTTGTAAAGTTTCCCGGTGTGTCTGTGAAAGTGGCACTTTGCTCTGCAGCACACGCATATTTGGACCACGCATGCCACTTGGTGGTAATCCAGAAGAGCTGCTAACAATTGTTTTTTTGCCATCCAGCATAATAAACAAATCATGTATATAGGTATACATATGGCTCAGTGGTGTAGTCCAGGTACTACGTGGGTATGGCACGTGTCAAGATCCGGTCCTCGAGGGCCTGAGTCCTGCATGTTTTTGAGGTTTCTCTACTCCAACGCACCTGATTCAATGATCAGGATAATTATCAGGCTCCTGCAGAGCTTGCTGATGAGCTTAAATATGAATCAGCTGTGTTGAACGTGAGAAACCTCTAAAACATGCAGGACTCAGGCCCTCGAGGACGGGACTTTGAAACCACTGGCGTATGGGGTAGATGCCACGGACTTCCGACTTCTGGGTTCCACACATCACCGTCGTTTCCGGCCACTGATGGCCGCGTTCCAAAACTCGCACCCCCACCCCTGCGCCTCCCAACCGCGCAATTCAGAGCTTACACATGTGGCGTTCACAAAAGCCTAACTTTATTATTAGAAACCTTCAATATTAAAAAACAAACAAATCAACAAACATCTGCGGGTGTGTTTTTAGACACCAAGAATGTCAGCCTATGTTGGATCAAAGAAAACATTTAATTTCACCCAATATAGGCTCCAGAAGAGGACAGAAAATTTACCGGGGGGGGGTGAACCATCGATCCTGGCTACGCACTGGGCGCTCTCTGCCCCGCTTTGCGGGACCTCGATTTGCCTTTAGCTCCGCGTACGTGGAAGAATTTAGTTAGTTTCACTCAATATGGGCCCCAGGAGAGAACTGCAAATTTACCCGAGGGATGAACCAGCGATCCCAGCTACGCACTAGACACTTTCACAACCCCTCCAGGCACTCTTGGCCCAGCAAAGCGGGGCCTCGACTTTCCTTTAGCTCCGTGTACGTTCAAATTTATTTAATTTCACTCAATATGAGCGAAAGAAGAGGAACACAAAATGTATGCTTTACAAACTTTTCTTTTAAGTATTATACTGATATTATTATATATACTATAATGATTTTTTACGAGTTTGATTATTTATCTTTTTGCCCTCCCTACGTGTAGTGCGTGATAAGCGTATGCCGAGTGCCGTAGTCGTGCTACCGTTAAAGAAAAATCTATCACCTGTCAGAATATGCGACCCTGGTGCAGTAGTGGGCAAACTCTGCCCTTGAGGGACCGGAATCCTGCAGGTTTTGGATGTTTCCCTTCTTCAACACAGCTGGTATATATATGATCAGCTCATCAGCAAGCTCTGCATAAGCCTAATAACAATCGTGTTAATTGGAGTCAGCTTGTGTTGGAAGAGGGAAACCTCCAAAACCTGCAGGACTCAGGCATTTGAGGACCGAGTTTGCCCAATCTTGCCCTAGTGTGAATTTGAGTGCATTTGAGAGATTTGTTAGAATGTTTTTAAACCAAGGGGCATCATTGTATATTGTTATTTAGCTTGCATGTGTGATACACCTAACTCTATCTGTAACCTACTGATGAAACCTAGTTTAAGTTAAGACAGTGACCCTTACTCTAACGTTTACTTTCCGACAACACCTAGTTGACACTGTTAACATAAACATTCTTCTTCTGTCAAACTCTTACACATTCCATGGTTGGCATTACACCCTGGGGTCACAAATTCTGATGTGTCACTATTCTTTCCAGAATGCTGACAGCGTGCAGGTGCGCGGCGTGCAGTGCTAAATATAGCTAAACATGCCATATTACATTTGGAGAAGGGTGCAGCGTCTGGGCTGTAGTTATGAAGTTACACTTCATACCACAAAATGTTACAATTGAAGTCACTGTCAACAAACAGACGTCACGTGTGCTTACAGTAGTCTACATGAAATCTCATATTAAGAGGATTGGAGCATCTGGAGTGTAAGTCCCATAAACTTCTCCAGTTCTGTTTCTGGACGCCTGTTTTTCCAAATGCAGAAGATGGTTGGACATAACCAAACAAAATTGTTGTTAGCGAAAATGCTGAGTTGCTAGTAAATCTGGGAAATCATTAGCTACATAGTGGCTGATAAACAAAGAAAGTTAGTCCCTGGTTTAGTGCATCATACTGTGTACACTGTTTAAAGAAAAACAGGCCAACAAAATGTTAGTGTATCAAAAGTCACTGCTTCTGTTAATCATTTTTAATATGTATTTTACTGCAGGAGGCTTAAGTGTGCCTCAGTATATTTTTAAACTGGAGACATGGAATTGAATAAATGGTTGTCCTTCAACTGAAGCACTCTCCGGATGGAACTGATAGCTTAGATCACCATCTACAGGACAAAATTCACATTGCAGCCAAGACAGAATGACAGTTGTTGATCGATTCTGTGAGTTATTTACACCGTCGTGTTTACTCCCATTTTGAGTAACTAAACATAGATAAGCACACATCATAATGAAGGCCACTGGTTTGAACATTATGTATTTTGTAGCGCTTTTGGATGGAAAAATTAAAACATAAACAGTAGTAAGGAATTTATTCAAACATTATTCAGGTTTTCTAATGTAGGCACTATAATCACTCACCAATCAACCAATCTAGAATACATTTATTGTTGTTTAATGCAGTGTAAAATGCATCATTAGTACAATCTTAATATTTGAATGTATTGGATAGATAGATAGATAGATAGATAGATAGATAGATAGATAGATAGATAGATAGATAGATAGATAGATAGATAGATAGATAGATAGATAGATAGATAGATAGATAGATAGATAGATAGATAGATAGATAGATAGATAGATAGATAGATTTTTTCTTTTTTTTTAATCTTCATGTCAATAAGCCTGTAGCTACAGGTATTTATTTCAACATTTCTTTTAACAAATAAACATTAAATCTAAAAATACAATAGCTGACATTTAAAAGAAACCAACAAAGGTGGCAAATCCAGGACCAGAAAGTAAAAACAATGCAACTGTTTGGTTTCGGCCCCTTGTGCTAGCTAGCAGCTAGCTCCCTACCAGGGAGCTAGCTGCTAGCTAGGGAGCTTGTTAGCGAGCACCTGTGGCTAAAGCTAAACTGTGGCAGGGTTTTTACTTTCTGGATTTGCCACCTCTGGAAAGCAAATGAGACTGGATCAACAATGCCTCAAGTGGTGATCAACACTCAATCCCACATAATCGAGATAATTATTCACAATCAGAGAATCAGTTCATCTGTAATTGCACCCATCACTAATGCTAAAGGAACTACTAAGGTAAACCGACATACCACATTTTGCCAATACTTTAGTACATGAATGAATATAGTATATGTGAAAACAAAGACAAAACATTTTTATAGCATGACCACGATGCTGTCACAGCCAAGACTTCTTAGTTCGTCCCAATCTGGCCATGTTGGCCAACTTGACCTTCACCTTGTCTATGTTCTCTGGACTCCTCTTTGAGGTGCATTCCACAGTTGAGTCTGTCTCAAAAGAGATCGCCGGGGCATGTGTGAGCAAACCTGCCGTCTTCTCTTGAGCCATGGCCGATCGGGTCTGCAGAACCAGCTGACCTCTCAGCGAATGTCTGAGTTGGAGCAAGAGGGGGTTTTGCTTGGAGTACATTTTTTCCGGATCCTTCTCCTGACTGCAACAGTTGGAGCAGGCTGAGCAGAGGACACGGAAAATGTAGACCCAGCCCAGGTAGTGAAGTTCTGCAATGTTGAGCACAAAGCAGCCCAGGCTGATGCTAAACATAAAGTTGAGGAAAATGGTTTTCTCAGTGGCACGAGACACAAAACAGTCTGTGCGAGTTGGGCAAGGATAGGTCTCACAGCGGTAGAGGTGAGGCACCTCGAAGCCAAATAACAAATACTGGCCCACTAGGAAGGTGATTTCCATGATTGATCGAAGTAACACATGAAGGATGTAGATGAGCAGAACCTGGTTGGATTGCTTGGTGGGGTCTTCTGCCAGCGCACTGTGACCCTCCTCCAGGAAGCTTTGTTGCGCTCTTTCTCTCTCATCCCAATCCTCCCGACTATAATGAGGACAGTACGTCGGCACGCCCACCCTCATCGCCACCTTGCCGTCCTTCTGCCCAGTGCCATGCCTTGAAGGCCTCTGCCTCAGCACTTGCCCCCGTTGCCCGTCTAGCTTCTCATCTTTAGCAATTTTATGCAAAACAAATACGATGTAGAATATGGATGGAGTGGAGACCAGCACAATTTGAAAAACCCAGAACCTCAGATGGGACACGGGTGCAAATGTGTCATAGCAGACGTTGTTGCATCCAGGCTGCTGGGTGTTGCAGGTGAACTTGGACTGCTCATCGTTGTAGACGGCATCTCCTACCAAGGCTACCAGCAGGATGCGGAAAATGAGCAGCATAGTGAGCCAGATCTTGCCGATCACTGTAGAATGATTTTGGACCTCAGACAGAAAACGCCCAAGAATGGACCAGTCACCCATGACTTGACCTTAATTTAAAAAAGATAATAATAAAAAATAATATAGTAAACCATTTCACCACTGTTTTTTTTCTTAAAAATAACACCATATTGATTATAGAATACATCCACGTAGTATATCAGTTATGCACGTTTTTGTCTAGTTTGTTTCTATTAGGGGTGTCAGGTAGTGATGGGAAAACAAAGCTTCATGAAGCACTTGTCATATTTTTTGACTCCCCTAGATGGTGCTCTTGGTTTAAATATAAAGGCTAGTGCAAAGGAAATTGATTACATTTCCACTGCATCTTTCAACCAAGAGTGGCATCTAGAGGCGTCAAAAAATATTACAAGTGCTTCATGAAGCTTCATTTTCCCATCACTAGTGTCAGGCGATTAAATTGTTGAATCGTAATTACTCATTTGCTCCCAAAAAAACATATAAAAATGTTCTATTTTAAATAATGCCATGGTCCCAAAAACATATTTACATGTTTGTTTGTTTGTTTGCTTGTTTTTATGCTAGAGCATACAGAAGGCTTTGATGCAGCCTCTGATGTGAAGAGGTCGCTTAAAGCAAAGGTAGTTATTACGGCCAGCAGGTGGCAACAGAGTATAAGAAATCAACCGGGGCCTCGTTGCAAAAAAAGCTCTTTTTAAACAGATTTGTGAATAATGGTAAAACTTATATTCTATATTATAGCTATATTCTAATGCTAATTTCTGCAAAACGGAAAGAAATACAAATATACTTTTTTTCCGAATGAAAGAAGAGACTAATCTTTCTTTTGGTAGAGGTTCCATGTTTTTAAAGCAATAGAACCCAATATTCTGTGAATTTTGCTAAATCTGTCAAAATCCGGTAAAACAGCTGGGAGCGAAGGGGGTTGCTTCAGTGAAAATGGCTGGGAGTGAATGAGTTAATCATATGGCTTCAGTAGCTAACTCACGATCAATCACAAATTTTATATCTGTTCTAAATGTACAATAAAATATTTTTTCCCCTAAGATTTCATACTCTTGTTAACGTAAAAGCTGAAAAAAAATTAAATTATAGAAATATGGCTGCAGTTTTAGTCATAATAATTCATAAAATTTAGTTAGAATTAAAAAGATGTACTGTAAGGTAAAAAAAATCGAGTGTTATATGGATTTGTGTTGAGGTCATCTTTCTGCCACTAGGGGGCCTAATTGCATTTGTAAGACATTGGTGACAGCTCAGTACATTTTTCTTTTCATATTAAAAGCTATCTAATCTTTAACTTGTGAAATTCTGCACATTTTTAAAATGGTAAAACACAACTTGACCCCAGTTTTCATTATTATTACATTTGATACTGCTAAATTTTTACATGGATGTGTCTGCTGCGTTGTGACTGGAATTCCCCCACTACAGGCTTTCCAAGTAAGGGACGGTCATCAATCGCGCATTAAAAACATTTTGTGCCGTTAATTTAGGAACTTTAAATGAGCTCAAAATTAACTAGTTTTGACACACCTAGTTTCTATATACGATACATAAATGAGTTCATTTGATGTTATGCAAATGTCAAGTATGAATAACATGCTGTCGTTTTTAAATCTGGAACTATAATAATAAAAAAAAAACTTAATAGAAGAGTGCTCATAACATTTTGGTTGTGTGCTCTTTGGCTTAAATTACCAGAATCAAATTACTGTTGCATTATTTTACCAAAAATATATGTGCAGTATAGCTATGCTGGACCAGTTATGCTTTACTTAGCCAATTAAATAATGAGTAACAGAATGAAATTTCAACTTACCTTCATGTAAACCTGAACTTTCCGGAATAGATTAGAACTAAGCTTTGCAATGCATTTTTTTGGCTTTTTAAATCTTGAAGTTTGGATGAGATGAATCCTGTTGAGCCTGGTAAGGGAGAATAGGCTGACCACACATAATGAACCAGTCCGTCTGAAACTGGCATTGTGCAGTGTGGCTACAAAGGCAGGCAATGTACAGTGCAAAACACAATGAGGGGGTTCCTTTTCTGAAAAGCTGGGAACGGTGAAACGGTTCAACAGTGTATGGAACAAGCTGGAAAGACACAATGACAGTTTATGTAAAAGCTCGTTGTTTAGCTCCTAAAATAAAGGTCAAACATTAATTATGTAATTATATTAAGGGTTTTTAGGAAGTATAGAATTTTATGTTTGTGTGTTTACATCCACAGCCACTGAATATACAATTGCAGCACTGACAAGATGAATAATATACCTCTTTAATATTAACATTGAATTTAACAATGTGTGTGAGTGTGAGTAGCGGTAGGATTTGAACATTTGTCACTTTGCTGTGGGGAAAAAAATAGTATTACACAGAGAATGCCTTTTGCAATATAAGAGTTGCTCCACCTGCTTGTCAAGGCCTTTAATGCACACAGTCTCTTAATATGAAGTGTCATTCCTATTTTTAATATTACAATTTATATTTTATAAAACTTTCACAGTGGTTTGGCATATTAGGTGCTAATATGGACTTAGTGGTTAAACAGAGCCCAATAGCCAGAGAGCTGTAACGGATAACATAGTTCAGGGGTGCTCAAGTTCGGTGTTCGAGAGCCCCTATCCAGCCTGTTTTCCATATTTCTCTCCACTAACACACCTGATTTATGATCAGGGTCGTTATCAGGCTTCTGCAAAGCTTGTTAATTAGCTGATCATTAGATTCAGCTGTCTTTTTTCATGTATGTTTAACTTCTTTTCTTTACACTACAAAACACAATTTACATTCATACTCATAATGCAGTATATTGTGCAGCTGTTTTATCAATTAGTTTTCACCTGCTCGAAAAACAAACAAACAAAGGGAACACAACATTTCAGTGGCATGGTAGCTAGCACATACATCACAGGTGAAAGGTGGTGGGTTCAAATCTAGGCTCTGGCCTTTCTGTGGGGAGTTTGCGAGTTCTCTCCATGCACACTTGATTTGCTTCGGCATTCCAAAAATATGCACGGTAGAATTGAATGTATAGATGTGAGTCTGAATAGTTGTTTATTTGTGATCTGTAATTGGCTGGCGACCAGCTCAGGGTGTGACCTGCCTCTCGCCCAGTGTCAGCTGGGATGGGCTCCAGCACACCCATGATCCCAGTGAGAATGAGCACAAGAGAGAATGGACGAAAATTTCAATGTAAGTAACTCCCACAATTTTTTTTATTCATGAAGGGCATTTCATGCACTAATCAAACTCAATGTGCTTTAACAATTGTTAAAAATCAATTTGTCCAGTTACGAAGCAACACTGATTGTGACTTAAGTTAAATTTCCTTGTGTGTGTGGAACAGACAATGTGTGGAGATGAGAGGAATTTCACAAGACAGCCCTTTTAAAGGAACACTGAATATAGATGGTAGCCAAAAAATGTTTCCAGTCGTCATCCGTTCTGGCTGATGCTTGGTCGCTTTTGCGTTTTACCTCTCGAGGTAGCATGAGGTGTCTGCAACCCACACAAGTTGCTTAGGTAGTGCAGCTCAGGCAGACGGACGCTGTAGCAAGGTTTGTTGTGTTCGCCAGCACAAATAAATACCTTCATGTAATGGGCTGGCCTGCCTACTCCCCTGACCCGAATTCAATCAAGCACATCTGAGATACCGCCATCCAATGCCAGAACGTCACACAACACTGTGACGTTGTTGACTGCTGCCCTGATCCAGGTCTAAGAGGATGCCTCTCGGCAAAACATCAATTTGTCCTATCGTTTCAGAAGTATGACCAAATGTCGTTGGGAGTGCATACGGGTATCTGGGAGCTCCGCACTACTGAGCCTCATTTTGAATTGTCTTGAGGAATTTGCACATAAATTGGATCAGCCTGTGATCCAATTTTTCAAATTAAAAAGATGTACGTGATGACATAATAACAGCAAAACAATCAATAGTGCTTCGTCAGACATGTTTACATCTACAAAAATGCATATGTAATATTTATAACATGAATAAGTAATACATTTAACATTAATTTTACATCACATTAGTTGCATTTGAGATCGGCTAGAATCCGCATAATTTGATTGACACTGTTAGAACAGAGAAGCATTAACTTGGTGTTCATTGCTGTGGCTGTAATTTGCTCTGTTGTAAATACAGCAGATACTGTATCAAACTGAGTGCTGTGCCTAATATTTTTACAGTACAGTTTTATATTATGGCATTTTATCTTAGTGGCACGGAATGGTCGCAGGCCTGTTTTATTTTATTCTTTAATTTTGATTTTTCCATTTTAAAACTCTAAATGCTTACATATAAATTCGGTCAGAAATTTTGATAGCGGTATAGATTTTAGAGTGGAAATAAATATTTTGTCGACAACATGACAAAACGGAAATCCGTAGTCAAATCCAGACGAGGTGGTCCATTTTATTTGGTTCACTCCGCGGGATGACAGGAAGTTGCTGCCATGTTTAGCTGGCTGCTTTGTTGAGGATTCCTTCTTGGTTTCCAGCAGGTTTTAGCACAAGAGTTGCAATGGAACCGAGCTGGAGTACGTTTTTATTCCAAGTAAGTAACACAGCACCTACGCGTCTCTGAAAAAAATGCATGCTCATCGTAGAACGGCGCAAATAATGTTAGTCAACTAGTGATGTTTTGTATTGTTTTTTGAAATTGAAGAAGAGTTTGCCCAGCAAAACAAAGGTGTTAGCATTAGCTTACTAGCTAGCTCATCCAGCAGCAAACTACTGTATCGAAGACGAGAGCCACATTTGTCTGACGCACCGATTAGCTGAAGACTACCTCATTTAAGTCGGTTTAATGACAACTGACTTGCATCATTTTGGTGTTTTAAAAGGCGGAATTTAGGTGATATCTACACTGAGCCACTGTTGCGCGCGCGCGCTAACTCAATAGCCCGAGCCATTGCTTTTCCATGTAGCTGTGCTAAGCGTGTCGGCTGATCGTTTCGCCCAGCAGGCTTCATTTCTCCTCAGCACGGCAACAATCTAGTGGATTTCGGTCAGTGATTCAGCCTTTGTATCGTTGATGAGCGTACGCTCATCGAGGACGCATGGTCGAAAGAGGGTTCACCACACAGCCAAGTTAGCTGATAACAATGTAAACTCAATGCTAAGATCGGTAGCACGCGGAGCCCTTGCAAAAAGATTACGCGCAAGGATTGCAAACTTTCGGATGTTACCACAAACCGCAGGAGCATCGCTTTAATAACAAGAGTAAACAAAAATCTCAACGATGAAGACCATTACGTCAAATTGAACTGTAGTAGTTTTTATTTATTTGAAGTAGATATCGATGTTTATTTGATACGTATCAGTAGGGACTTGTAGTGAGTTAGAACTTCATAATAGCGTGAATACACTTGCCAATTGTCACTTTTGTCACAACTCACTTGCAACGAACCAAGATTGCTTAATTGCTCACTCGCTATAGTTATGTCTAATTACATTCTGGTCTCTGTCGTGATTGTGTCATTTAAGACAGTGATTCCCAACCTTTATTGAACCAAACAAGCAAGTTAGAATAATATCATAACTCATAATCTCATAACACTACCAAACAAAATTGTAACAAACATTGGATACACATGTCAATTATATACTTTCTGCCATCTAATAGAAGATAATGTATTTGTTCCGTCTGTCATCATATGTCGCTGGCATAGATAGATGGACAACGATACATTATTTCTTATAAATAATTAATAATTATCACCAATAGAGTGAAATTTGAAAATTTCCTAGACCACACTAATGTGCCTCAGCACACTGGTTGGGTAATCACTGATTTTAAAGCCCCTGTGTGTAATAAGTGAACACTAGATGTCGCTATAGCATAGAATGCAGCAGATATGCACGCATTTAGAAGCACGCACACTACGGTGGCTCAGAGACCACACTTCGCAAGCCTACCACCTCGGTGAGTGTGAAGCCTGGCGAGCAACGCCATAAGACAGGGTGAGCCAGATTTAGCTGGAGCAGCTAACAAGAGCGGCTAGCGGGAGTTAGTCGGAGCCATGGGCTAGAGTGGCTAACAAGAGCGGCTAACGGGAGAAGCCAGTTAAAAAAAAAAAAAAAAAATAGCTTGTGAGAGCAAAGCAGAAGGTGACAAGCGACAGGAGCCCGAATCACGGGACTCAGCGACCACCACTTGCAGGACCCAGCTGTGGAAGGTAAGCAGCGGTCTAACTACGTTCACGAGGTTGTCCTTTGGGCATTCGTAGCAGGAAGATGACTACAGCCATGTAAAATAATTAGTGATCACTAGGCCGATATATCTTTACAAAAATAAATTGTCTGTGATACAGCGTGGGGGGGTTGGGGGTTGGCTGTTGACATAAATAGTCATGTGTTTTTTAAATGAATTATTAGTTCACCACTAGATTGTGCTCGGAATAAATATATTCTGTGACCAGTGCAAATTCAAGTAGTTGTGAATATTGTGTCAGCTTTCAAGGCAAGGACAATTAATAGGTCATAAAGTACCTTTTACTGTATTATTTTAGTTGAAACAATTCCTTTTAAACTCTGCATTGCTTGCTGGAAAAGGTTGAGACTGCACTTTTCTTTTTGCCACCTGACATAGTCAGTCAATATGGTAGATTTTGTCAAACAAGTTGTACACAATACAGTATAATTATTCTGATTTAGACTTGCAGGTCTTTACATCAAAACATGGCTTGGCGCACAACTGAAGTCAAAATCGAATTGCCATAATTTGTTGGAATTTTTATTTTTATTAATTATTATTTTTTTTTTTTACCACAACGACAGACTGTTGATGATCAAATGCAGAAAAATAAGACAATTATGTCTCAGTTACAGAGAATATTTACTGTTGGAGTTGAGTGTAAAATTGAGAGGATTTGGATAAATTTAAATCAAGCAAAGTTTAAAAATGATTATCAAAATGATCATCTGATCAATTTTTTAATTGATTAGTTGCAGATGAATAAGTTAAGGTTGCACATCTTTTGTTAATATTGGATAGATTGTTTAAATTGAATAAAATATTATGGATTAGGTATTTGATTGTTTATTGCCACGTTGGCCTGACCGATATGTATTTTTTTTAGGCTGATACCAATTTTTGGCAGAAAAAAATACAGATTACTGATTAATCTGCCGATTAATTAAAAAAATATATAATGCATAACATTTCCCACCCACCCCACGATTCCTTTTCAATGGGTGTGTGTCACTTACACACAAATTTTTGCTATAAAGATTCTCTGCTTTGAATGACCATAGTATGACTTTATCAACTAATTTCATGAAGTATACAAGGATATTGTATAGATTTGTGTCAATAATAAAACCATTCTTACTTGTTTACAACTGCTGCAAAGCATTAACCTTTTCTTTTATATATTTTTATCTTGTGTTATTTTCACGTCTTGGGACTTATTTGGCTAACCTAAGACCTCAGGGATTGTATTCCCTGCTATGTCATGTGGAAATGTGTGTTGACCCCCCCCCCCACACACACACAAAAAAATCCTTGGATGTTTGCATCCTTGAATAATTGTTTTTGAATCCTTGAAATATAAACTTTCAATATAACTTGAAAGCACAATGACAAAATAAAACAATAGGAAAGTGAAATAAGAATAGACTAAAACAATAGCACCTGGAAAAAAATTAACAAATACTGTACTGACTGTTACTGTGCCTTTTGGCCTCTTGGGGGCAGTGTGGAGTATAGGCTTGAAGTGAGTACAGAAGGAAGTTGTGATTGAATTCTATTAAAATAACTGTTTTTTCACACACTGGGAAGAATTTGTGCCTTTGCGTAGTTTTATCTTACCTGTGAGTATGTGTTCCCACAGCATTTGTGAGTGGATAGTCGTTATTTGATGAAAAGTTTGGTGGTTTTGTTTTACTGTTAACTCCAACTGAGGTGTCATTAAACAGCTTAATGGACGCTTGGGGGACAGCAGAATAACATACGCTACACACTTGCTAGTTGCTAATGTTACGCAAGCAAAATTGTACATTCAGGGTACTTTCATAGCGTCGGAAACTTCGGTTTTCTTCGATGATATCTAGGGCTGCACACTGACATGTTTTGGCCAAAACCAAAAATGAGAAATGCTTGGCCGAAACGGCGGAAAAAAGTTATGCCAATTTTTTTTTAATAATCATTACTTTTATTATAATTAATTAAAATTATAATATTAAACACTTGCGACTGGCTGGCAACCAGTTCAGGGTATACCCCGCCAACTGCCCGAAGCCAGCTGGGATAGGCCCTAGCACCCCCGCGACCCTTGTGAGGACAAACGGTTAAGAAAATGGATGGATGAATTATAATATCATTATAAAATATTTAGGTCTATTTAGCATGGGTATTTTAACAAAGCACAATATAAATTGAAATGCGTCCACACCAGACATGTTGGCGAATGGTAAACACCAAACGGGGGGGGGTGAGCAACTGAGCATTTTCTGGCGGTGCAATTGCACTTTATAGTCAATGTACAGTATTTTGCAGCGGCGGGCACGGATGAGTGCAGGGCGGATGACGCATTTGTAGGCTATTTGGAGCGAGACACGTTGCGGCACACTTAAAATCTGCACATTCACATATTCACCAACATTTAAAAATAAATACATTTCTTCGCACCAACCAATCTGCTTTGGGAACGGACTGCAAAGTCACACTTGGCGTCCTGTACAGATCTGTAGTCACACGGAGATAGTGGTAAGTATGTACTTGTTTAAAACTGTTGACAGCAATAGTGCTAACATTAGCTAAAGTATTTAACACGGCCATCAGAATGCAAGTGAAAAAGTGGAAGCGCTCGAGGGGTTCTCATCAAAAAAAAAAAAAAAAAGAAGGCGCTGCAGGAGAAAGAGTGGCTCACCTGTAGTGCAGTCCTCGGCTCTGCCTCTCTCCTCCGGTGTGCACAATGAAGCTGCCGGTACTCATAAACGCCAGTGAGCACACTTACTCCCGTGTTTGGTGTTTAATTCAAACAGACTTGCTTGCTTGCAGCGTTTTTTGTTTTTGTTTTTTTAGTTACCACAACATCCTCTTTCGGTCATATTCTTTTGGCTTGAATTTTTTTTCGACCGAGCGCCGAAAATGCAAATTTTTGCCATTTTCGGTTGAAAATGTTCAGTGGCCGAATATTCGGTGCATCACTAATGATAACGTTTTAAGGGGAAAATAATCGGCCAATTGGCCAATGTTTGAAGGCCAATAATCGGCTGATTACAATTGACAGCCGATTCATCGTTCGGGCCCTATTATTGTGTCCTGAAGCAAAATTGCGCGCAACCAGCAAAGGTGCTGTTGAAGCAGTCTTAAGTAGTTTACAGTCTAAAGAAGAATAACGTGTTGGCTATGGAAAGTTGAGCTACAGTGTCTGATACAACCTCTAAAAAGGTTAATAATTGTTTTAAGATGCCACAGCATGTCACTAAAAGCATAGCAGAGTATAAAAACAGACTGTGGTTGTGTTGGTTGCTAAATACTACCTTGGTTGATGGTTCAACAGCTGTAAACAATGCAATACATTCACCAAATTTGCTCCCCATTCTCCAACCCTACTGCTTTTTGGCTTGGCCCTGGCAGTTATTGGAAGCTTGCTGTGCTACTTGTATACTTACTAGTACCACAGACAGCAATTTCATGTTTTTATTTTGCCACTCTGTCTGTGCTTGTGCCACTGCTGCGTGTGATTACGTAGGAAGTACATTATTGTCAATGACGCAACGTCATGAAATGTTCACATCAGCAACCCACGGTTAAATCAGCGAAGGAACAAAAATTTTGCATCAAACACTTAAGCCGCACCCGACTGCGCGAATTGCATTGACTATAAACGTGCCGCCAGAAACGCTTAGCTTGCATTGGGTGCACACAAAATTTCGTAGAGTAAAGTACGCGTTTAGTTACGATTGAATTATATTAAAATAACTTATGTTTTCACACATTGGGAATAATTTGTGCCTTTGAGTAGTGTAAACTTACCTGTGAAGTCGATGCTAACTTCCGGTTAGTATTTTAATGGAATCCTCCCTTCGCTGTTAGCATTAGCGCTAGGCTAGTGATGTTTTAAAATGAAGCTTGTTTTGTATTTAAATATTCAGTGGATGTAATTCTTATCGTCGTGTGTTTAATTTTACAGTTAACTCCAACTGGGATGTGATTAAACATCTTAAAGGATGATTAGAGACAACAGAATAACCAGAATAACATACGCTACACACTTGCTAGTTGCTAATGCTACGCAAGTAAAATGGATCCATTCAGGGTCCTTTAACAATGTCGGAAACTTAGTTTTTTCCCGATGATAACGTTTTAAGGGAGAAATAATCGGCCAATTGGCCGATTGTTTTGGCAGATATTTAAAGGGCAATAATTGGCCAATTATAATTGGCGGCCGATTAATCGGTCGGGCCCTAGGAAAAATTGAGATACGAGGATTCAATCTGACGCCTGCGATATATTGACACAGAGCAGGATTGGAATGGGTCAGTGGTTTGATTGGTTGATTGATTGATTGTCTCCCAACCTTAAGGTTATGTAATTGTTCCTCAACTTTTAAGTGTTTTTTGTGTGTGAATATTTTACTCTAAGTTCAGTCTCGACAAAATTTACTGTGTGCGCGCGCATGCGCAAGTTGGTTTTGCATATTGTCTCTATCCAAAGATAAGAATGTATCACAAGTTTTTTTTTGTATTTGGCAAAAAAAAAAATACGTTTTTTTTTTCTTATCCATTTACTCCTTTTTCTGTCTTTTATCTTGAAAGAGGAATTTCTCCCTTCACAGCAAATTTGTATCAAAACCATCAAAGCAACGTCGTGGGACAAACGGCAGGCTTTGGTTTCCCCAGTCCTGAATAAATATGCTCAGAAAATGTTAATTGCAGTAATAATTCTAGTGGAAGTAGCGCAGTGTGGCAAATATAAAAGCGATTTGACAATGTGTGACTGCCCCCGACTCGCTCGGCCACGCTAAAACACATAGCGTGGCTCCTTGTGTTAAGAAGGGATACGGGTGGCAGCTGAACGTTCCCCACCCCACTAAGGCTGCAAGCGCATCAGGGCTCAGATTTGTGTTGAGCATAAAAGAACACAGTGGGGTAAAACAGAGCACATTGGATAACTGCCCCCCACTCAAAATACATCTCCCCTGCTTGGCTGACTGTGTTTGGATGCTTGGCTGAACCTGAAAAGCCAAGGGTCAGGTCTTTAACCCTGCCCTATGGTAATTCGAGAAAAAAAATAGTCTTTCTCTATCGCCATGTTTCTGAGCTGACCAGTTGTAAACCAGCTAGATACATTGTGAATTTCTTTTTTTTCTCTTGCCAAAATATTCATACAAGCTCCCACCGTCTGTTCTGTCTATCCCACTGGGAATCTGCCATGACCAATTGAACAATGCCTGCCAGCAGCTGCAGACTTAAGATGTCCTCTGTACAGATTGTTTGAAAAGCTGCGGTTGTGCTGACCAGCCCTGTAAGTGCCTTGTTTGTTGTCTGTTTTGTACCCGGCCTTTAGTTTAGGAAGTTCTTCTATTTATTTATTATATTTGATTAAAATTGCGGTTCTGTTTGTCTGCATCATCACAACTTGATCGACAACACAATCCCTGCACCATATTTGATTTGGGTCATTTTAGAATTTATTAGAATTATAATGTAGGTTCTTGGCGAATACCAATACCAGTTACGATGGCGGCCGATTCTTGTGACCATTTTACGATCAGGAACTAGAATATAGAATAATAGAAACTGTCTTAATTTAATGCAATTTTTCAGGAAAATTGAATTGTAGGTCTTTAACTCATTGGCTCCCAGCCATTTTTACTGAAGCAACCCCCTTCAATCTAGTTTTACTGGATTTTGACTGTTTTTGCAAGGCCCACAGAATGTTGTGTTCTATTGCAGGGATGTGATTTTTCCGCTAATTCGCGGAATTCCGCTTTTTTTTATCTCCAAAAATAAAATGTTACAATTTTTTAAGTGGTAAAAAATCCGATTTCGTCTCTCGACAGCATTCCATTTTAGTGTTTCCGTAACTGAAATGAAACGGATCTTGCGATTGGCTGAAGTCTCCGTGTTGACCAATAAACGCGCTTGTTATAAAGGCATAGGCGTATGCCATTGTTTGTTGACCAATAAACGCG